>NC_079516.1:10143218-10218887 GCF_000801105.2 Raphanus sativus
GAAACTAAATAATAAGGATTTAGGAAAACAAAATTATGTTTTAGATAAAAAATAGTAATAATTATCAAAAAAAAAATCAGAATAGTAGTAATTATCAGAAAAAGATTTTTTATTTAATATTGATAAATCTGTCGGCAAATACTAAACTCTAAACCCTAAATTCTAAATAATAAATCCTAAACCCTTTGGGAAAGCTTGAACCCCTGGGAAAATCCTACACCCTAAAAACCCTTAAATTTAAAAAAACCAAAACCCTAAATCATAAACTAAATCCTAATCCCTAAACCCTAAATCATGACCCCTAATACTAAACTCTAAATCCTAAACAAAAATGATTTATGTTTTAGGATTAAGGGTTTAGGATTAATATTTTTCCAAAAGTTTAGGGTTTAGGATTTAGGTTTTAGAATTTTAGGGTTTAATATTATGGTTTATGATTAAGGGTTTAGGGGTTTTTTAGGTTTTAGGATTAACAGTTTAGGTATAGGATTTGCCCAAGGGTTTAGGGTTTAGTATTTAGAATTTAAAGTTTAGGTTTAGTATTTGCCGACGGATTTATCAATATTTAAAAAAAAATTTTTTTGATAATTGTTACTTTTTTTTATTTATCTAAAACATAATTTTATTTCACCAAATTAATTCTTATTATTTGGTTTTTTTTAAGAGATATCAAATCTCAAATAACTAAATATATTGGTGGGTGAATCTAGAGTTTCACCCTTAGGATGAAACTAAGTTTTGTTCATAATTAAAACGGGAAATAATTGATTTTCCCTCTCACTTCTTATTTCACTTTCTCTCTCAATCTATTTTATTTGCCTCCAAAAAATAACAAATTCTAAACTCTAAACTCTAAACCCTAAACCTTAAACCTAAATTTTAAACACAACCTCTAAACTCTTAAGTAAAAACTTTAAACTCAAAAACTTTTAAATCAAATCTTAAATTTCACTTCAAAACTTGAATATAACTCAAAATTAATATTTTCAAAAATTAATCTCAAATTTTAAATCAGTACTCCAAAAACTTTTAACCCTCAAACCCTATACTCCAACATTTATTCTAAACTCCAAAATAAAAACTAATTTTAAATGAATCATTTACCTTCAAACCCTATGTCTAAAAAGCAAACTCCAATTGTAATATTTAAAAACTTAAATTCTAAATTATAGATATGAAACTATAAACTTAATCTTTTCAAAAATTAATCTCAGCTATGTACATCACTTAAGCTTAATTCTATTATATATATATATATATATATATATATATGTTGTGTGTGCCAACTATGTACAACACTTCAGATTTTGTATTATCCAACATATAAACTTCTATATCTATCCACTAAAGATAAAATATCAAAAAACAACAAAAATATACACCACTTCTCGTGAGTGAAGTATTTTCGTTTGATTATCAAAACACCACTTCTCGTTATATTTTTTCCTCCTCCATATAATACTATACCAAAAAAAAAAAAAAAAAAAAAGTTAGATCCTCTCTGACATAACTCCCGATGAAGACTGTGTGAAATGTTTCTAACTGTGCTTCCGGCGTGAATCCTCCGGCGTTTGCTCCTGGCGAACCTCCCTGGCCCTCCTCCTGACCCTCCCGACCTCTCTTCGCCTCTCTCTCCTGTACACTTTCATTCCCTCACTGAAACCACTACTAATCATGTTGCTTATGGTCCTCCCGCAAGGGATCCCGTAAGGAGACTCGAGCCCATACTACTACTGCACCTTCTCTGGAGAAGAAGCAAGTCGAAACTGCTTGCTCTGGTACCACTTCAATGGAGATAGAGCAAGACAACACAACCTTATCCATAACTGATACTGTTCCAGAAAGTAGATCTACTCCTGCTACAGTACTCACTGAAAGTTCTGAAACTTTCACACCAAAACTACTCAATCATCCCTCCCAAAGCCTCCTCCCCCACTCAAACCAACAAAGCTTCCAACTTTAACCAAAACACCTCCCTCCCGCCCCATTACCTGTTACTCCCATACCAGCTATGACTATTTCAGCTCTTGAGAAAAACCCTTCTCCGAACCAAACCCTTGTTGAGAAAATGAGAACCTCTGCGGATATATCCATGTAGCGTCTTGCTCCTGTCTCCATTGCTCCGTCTGGTCGCCCGTGAGTAGTCATACCTGATTCAGTTTTCAAAAAAGGAGCTGAAATCCATAAAGACTACATTATTTGCTACTTCAATGGAAAGTCTCCCCCATTTAATCAGATACAGAGTGTGTTTAACATATGTGGGGTAAGGGCAAGAGACTCGAGATACATAACAATCCTATAAACCGTTATGTTCTTGTGCGGATTCAGAGTGATTACCTCAGGCATAATATTTTGGAGAAGAATATATGGTACGTTGGCGATTCGATGTTCCATACTGCTCAGTGGAGCTCCGATCACTCCAGAAATAATCCCTCTTTGAAGGCTATAAAGATCTGGGCCCATCTCATTGGTGTGCCTCTTGATCTCCGGTATGATGAAAGTCTCAGTTTGGTGACTTTTCTTGTGGGTGAGCCTAGATAAACGGATGAGTTTACAAAGAACATGGTCAGTTTAACAGTCTCTCATGTCAAAGTTGAAGTAGAATTAACTGTTCCATTACCCACTGTGGTTGAGTTCGAAAGAGAGAGAGTGGTGAAGTTGTCAAAGTCTCGGTCCACTATCCATGGGTTCCTCCCACTTGCTCCCACTGCCACGAGCTAGGCCATATAGTGCGTAATTGCCTCACATTCTCTCCTCCAGCGCCTGCATCAAAAACGAGGGAAACTTCATCATCTCAGAACAATGCAAACTCTAAAACCTCAGAAAAAACCCAGAAAACTCCTATAAATTCCTCTACTACTAAATCATCTTTTACCCCATCCAAAGCCTCCAAAAAATAGCAGAAAAGAATCCCAACCTGTTAACTTTCCTCTAGCTGTTGAACCCCCTACTGTCCAGTCTCCTCTTGAACCTCCTGATAAAACCTTAGCTACTGACTTTCCCTCTTCCTTCTCCTCCCCTGATCATGTCCCTCATCCATCCTTAAAACGCTCAAGATCCTCTCCAACCCTCTCCCCTCCCTTAGCTCCTTCCTTCTCCAATTAAAACCCTTTATTACCTCTTCATAACCCGTTTCAGCCTCTCTCTTTCAACTCCCACCCCCTTCCTTAGCTCCCCTTCTTCCTCCTTGCAACCATGTTGTCCCTATCCCAGCTAGTTTACCTTCCTCCTCTCCTTGAGGACCCTCCAAGCCCATCCCTATAAGTCTTAAACTCTTTTTTTGGAATGTCCGTGACCTAAATGATCCGGATAAGCACCAGCCATTTATAGACTGGCTTAATATTCAAAACCCCCTTTTTGGAGACTTGTTAGAAACTCATATAAAAGAACCTCATCTAGCATCTATCCTTTTGAAGATCAGCCCTAGATGGAAATACCTATCTAATTATCTCTCGGACCCAGATTGACGCATTGTTCTCATCTGGAAAGACCCTCTGGATGTTCAGCTCTTATACCAGTCGAGGCAGTACATAACTTGCACTATCACTGTCCCAAACGAAGCTCCAATTTACTACACTGCTATTTATGCTTCCAACCTTAGTGAAGAGAGAATGGAGCTCTGGAATGACTTACTGCAGAATCACTCAGCGGTTGATCTTGATACTAGAAACTGGATAGTGGGGGGGGGGGAGATTTAAATCAGATTCTCTTCCCATTGAAACACTCCAGCCCAGCAATTGATCAAACTGATAATCTCATGTATCAAGTTCAGGACTGCTTCCTCCAAGCTGGTCTGTTTGACTTGCGTTACCTAGGGCCATGCCACACTTGGACAAACAACCAGTCGGACTCATCTATTGCCAAAAAACTTGACCGCCTGCTTGTCAACAAATGCCACCATCCTCACCCTGGTTCCTAAGTTTCCTGGAGCATCAAAGATAACTGAGTTCAGGCCAATCTCACGTCTTAACACAATTTATAAGGTCATCTCTAGATTGCTGGTAAAAAGATTGAAACTAATTATGCCTTCTCTTATCCTACCATGCCAAACAACTTTTGTAAAGGGAAGGCTACTCCTAGAGAACTCAGTCCTAGCAGCTGAACTAACTAATGGTTACCATAAAAACAAAGGTGCAAAGAAGATTACCATTAAAGTCGATATTGCAAAGGCGTTCGACACTCTGTCGTGGGAGTTTCTGCTGTCCTATCTCCACGGTCTGCGCCTTCCACAACAGTTCCTTCATTGGCTGTCCTGTTGTATCTACAATACAAGTTTCATGGTGGGTTATAACGGTACAGTGAATGGATATTTTAAAGGCACTAGAGGTCTTAGGCAAGGGGACCCGCTATCCCCTTACCTATTTGTACTAGCCATGAATTGTCTATCTCATATGTTGAATGCAGTGGCAGCTCAGACGAGGTTCAGATTTCACACCAACTGCAAGAAAATAAAATTGACTCACCAACTGCAATACTAATGAAGATCTTTATACTGGAGCTCTTTTTCTAGCTACAGCACTGCACGGGTCGATATGCACAGCGCCTAGTATCCATCGTTTACGGCTAGGACTACTGGGAGGGATATCGAGTCAGTCTAGTGTGTTCTTCAGGTCCTCAAGGAGTTTGAAGAGCGCTCTGGATTAGCTATAAGCATGCAGAAAACAAGCTTTTTTGCTTCAAGCTTATCTCAAGATGAAATTGACAGAATTCAGGTATTGACGGAAATGGCTTCTGGTAACTTACCCTTTCGATATCTAGGTGTGCCTTTGAACTCGAGGAAACTCTCTTTATCCAGCTGTGAGCCATTGTTGCACCAGACCAAAACTCGGTTCTCTTCCTGGTCCACGAGAACTCTCTCCTTCTCGGAGAGATTGCTGCTATAAAGACTGTTATTTTAGGGATCACAACTTTCTGGTGTTCGTCATTTATTCTTCCTAAAGCATGTATTCAAAAGATCAATTCCATGTGCAGTACCTTTCTGTGGAGAGGAAATGTTGAGGCTCATAACACAGCAAAGGTTGCTTGGACAACAATGGTGAAAACGAAGGATCAAGGAGGATTAGGAGTAAAGGACCTCCAGACTTGGAACAAAGCCTGCTGCATGCGTCTGATATGGCTCATCTTCTTCAGGCCACAATTAGTTTGGGTCTCCTGGTTCAAAGAAGTCATACTTAAAGGCTCTGTTAGTAACTATTGGACAACAAACCCATCTCCTAAATTTTCTTGGTTGGCAAACAAACTACTGAAGCTGAGAAGTGTGGTTTGACCCTTGATACATCTGCGAATTCAGAATGGTGAAGCCTGTAGGTTCTGGATAGATAACTGGAGTCCTTTTGGGTGTCTACAAAGTTAGTTAGATGGAGTAAGAACTCGTCTTGGCATCCCGAAAGAAGCAACACTGGCTTCCCTGCATCGGAATGGGATATGGCGTCTTCCAGCAGCTCGAACTGACTGTCAACTACAGGTCCTCTCCTATATCAAAACCATTCAATTCAACGAAGAGTCAGACTATTATGAGTGGGAGATCAATGGGAAAATTAGTGATAAATATAGCACTGGAGAAGTTTACCATTATCTTAGGGGCACAGTTTCAGGAGTTAACTGGTCTAAAGTGATCTGGTCCTCGAGATGTATTCCACGGCAGAGCTTCCATGCTTGGCTAGTGGTTCAGAATAGGATCCCAAATCGCGACAGGATGATCGGTTGGGTCTGCAAACACCGTCGATATGCTTGCTGTGTAACGCACATGATAAATCTCGAGATCACCTTTATTGGGACTGTGATTTTTCGTATCAGCTTTGGAGCATGGTTGCAGACAGAAGCAGGATTCGTCCACACCGGTGATGGGAAAGCTCGCTGAGTCAGGTGATTTCACTTCCCCCTCCTTCGACTACCCGTTCTCTGATCCTCCTTGGATGGCAGGCCACTCAATACTGGATATGGCAGGAGCGCAACCAGCGGTTGCATGGAAACACCTATAGATCCATCGAGTCTCTCTTCTCACTAATTGATCATCAGATTAGGAACATGATCCAAAGTTTATGTGAAGTAAACCCTACGAGATCCTCCTAAATGATGCAGCAATGGATTAGGTGATGCTCTGGTCTACCTCTTCTTCTCTCTCCCTCGATCGAAACTTCTGTTGGCGTGACTGAAGCTTCTATGATGGAGGAGGAGTTAGTGATAGAGGCGACCGGAGTAAGCAAAAAGAGGAATTAGGGCTCTGTTAGGTTTAACTTTTTTTCTGTTTATTTTTTTGGTTTACATGTAAACCAAATTTGAATTATTTTTATATGTAAAATATTTTTAATTTATGAATCACGTGTAATTCAATTTTAATTTATAATTGCAATTTCGATATATATAAATTTTTTTAAAAAATTATTTGTATTTTTTATTTTTAATAATATATACAACAACAAAAATTAAACCGCTAGTATATACAAAATAACGGTAGCACAGCTAAAAAAGCTATCTTAAGTGACAAACCTATTATCGCGGCCGATGATACGTTGTACCTAATAACGCTATGGTATCGTTAGATAGCGTTTTCATGGCGTAATTAATACTCGAGTTTCTTATAGTGAATTCTCAGGGAAGAGTCTGGGTAGGTTAGTTTTAAAATTGAAAATAAAAACTTAAAAATTTGATATTAATTACAAAAAATTTCAAGAAGTCTTCTTTGATTTTATTTTGAGATTCTGGTCAAACATGTGGTTGAAATAATATTTCTATAGAAGTTCTCCTGTAGAAGTCTTCTCTTAAAAATTCAAACATGGTCAATTACAAAATTAATCTACGTAGACTTCTTATTACACTTCAGAGACTTGATATCCCGTAGAAATCATTTCAACTATGTAAACAAAATATTGGGGAAATGGATCTGTTCTTATGATAACGCTAAGCGTCCACAACAAACCGAGTGGTCGGAGAACGATGTATTGGCGAAAGCACATGAGCTATATTCAGGTGAAAAGAATGTACATTTTAATTTAATGTGAATGGCTTGATGTCTGTGATCAACCACATTATGGTAGTCAGGTAAAAAGAAATACTGGCTCTTGAAGTAGTGGATCTAAGAAAGCTCATGAAAGTGATGCTAGTGACTTCAACTCTGTAGATCCAGTGCTCGTCCAATGGGGAGGGATTCGGATAAAAAAAGCTAAAAAGGAGGTAAGGGTTCAGCTTTGCAAGTGGTCAATGAATATTTATTGAATTCATACAAATCAAGGCACATGAGTTGGAATGCTTGGAAACATAGCCATGTTGCAAGAGGAGTCAAACCAAAGACGAAAAAGACAACACAAAGGCAAGGAGAAGCAAACCGGTTCATGAAAGAAAAAACTCGGGCTAAGAAGATGTGGTTGAAGCTAAATGAAAAGAAACATCTCAATGACCAGAGCAAAGAGCTGTTCAAACAGTTAAGAGACAAATTATTTGAAAATTAATTACAATCACAAGTGGTTGTCTGTATCATGTCACTCTATACTTGTCTATATCATGTAACTCCATACTTTAATAATGTTTGTTTTTCATGTTCTATTTTAATAATGTAATATGTGTCTTTCATTTTTTATTTGGAGAATATTATCCTTGAACCACTCAACATATTTTAATAATGATGACAAGTGCCTCTGACTTTTATTTATCTTATTCTCCAACCACTTACCAAGCTTTAATAATGATGTCAAGTGTACGTGACTTTCATCAGTCTTATCCTCCAACCACTCACCATGCTTTAATAATGTTGTCAAGTGCCCGTGACTTTCATCAGTATTATCATCCAACTACTCACCATCGTTTAATACTTTCCTCCAACTACTCAATTTGTTGATTTAATTTTCCTATAAATGGGGACTCATTCACCCATATTTATATATCAATAAAATAAATCTCAACTTACTAAAACAATCTCAATAGATCCATCAAAATCTTATTTTGATATCGAAAGTTACAAAAAGCAGTCTGAAATTAAAGAGAGTTATATCCTCAACCATTTTAGGGAGCGTGACAAAAAATAGAGCAAGAATATCCATCTAATAACAAGAGAAGATACATAAGAGAGATACAGCTGTAAATCAAAGGCTAATTGACGACTACTTTTCCAATCAACCTACATATGACAATGCAATATTCCGTCGACGATTCCGGATGCGAAACAAGTTTTCCTCCAATTGTTGGGGATCTATCAAGCAGTGACGACTACTTCACCCAACTATTTGGTGCAGCTAATAAAGAAGGTATATCTCCATTATCAAAATGTACCACGACCATGCGAATGTTAGCATATGGTATTATCTGACATAGTGGATGAATACATCAAATTTGGAGGTACTACAACTTTTGAGTGCTTCCGTAGATTATGTAAGAGAATCATACAATTGTATGAGTAAGTGTATCTCAGAGCCCCAACTCAAGATGACGTGCAGAGAATTTTGCATGTTTGTGAACGAGGATGATTAGGAGTATTGATTGTATGCATTGGGAATAGAAAAATTGTCCTACAGCCTGATAAGGACAATTTACTCTGGGAGATAAGGGAACCCCATTATTATTCTTGAAGGAGTCGCATCCCATGATCTATGGATCTGTCATGCTTTTTTGGATGTTTCGACACATTACACCATATAAACGTTCTAGATCTTTCACCAGTGTTCGATGATGTTGAACAAGGAAATACTCCAAAAGAGAACTTTTGTGTGAACCAATGTCCGTATACTAAGGCGTATTATCTAGCTGACGGTGTCTATCCTTCTTATCCTACTTTCATTAAATCGATTAGGCTTCCTCAAAGTGAACCAGACAAGTTATTTGTACAAGTTCAGGAGGGTTGGCGGAAGAACATCGAACGTGTATTCGGAGTATTGCAGGCTCGATTTAAAATCATTCGTGAACTAGTTCGTATGTGGGACATTTCCGATTTGGCTATTATAATAAAGTCATGTATCATATTGCATACCATCATTTTTGAAGATGAACGAGATACATATGCTCAACAATAAACCGACTATGATCAATCTGAGGCAAGTGGTTCTAATGCACCACAACAATTTTCGACTGAAGTTGCTACTTGCATTTGGAAATCATGTACATCATCAATTGCAAGCAGATCTAGTCAAACTCATATAGGAAAAATTTGGAATGTTCCATGGTTGTCGATTGAGTTTATTGAACTGATTAAGCTACGTGTGTTTTGTTATTTATGACGTGTGCTTATTAATGTATTGTATTATATTTTATTTTTCTCGTAGTTTTATTGCTTTGTAATAAAGTCTGTTTTTTCCGTCTTTAATATTTGATTTTATATTAAATTTAAAATAAACTAAAATAAATAAAATTATTTAAAACATTTGCTTGATTCTAAAATATTGTAACTTGATCTTATTCAATAATTTTTAATATATAATTACAAAAAATATAAGAAAAAAAAATTATTAAAAAGCAATTATATAGTAGGGTATTGAATAAAATCCAATAAACAATTGTAAATAGGTGGATATTGAATTATTAGATAAATGAGAGAGAAAATGATGTGGAAGGTGTTGAAACCAACGGGCATAATCTGGCTTCGACTGGTGACATGTAGTATTAACTTTGAGTTACAATAAAAATTTTAATTTGATGTAACTTGCAGTAAAAAATAATGTGGTAGAAACTGTAGGTTTATGTAGTATGTTTGATGTATAAATATATTTGAAAATAGTTAATTGATAACATTTTTGATGTATAAGTTGCAGTATTTGTGATTTTAAAAATAAATTTAAATATCAATAAAAATAACATTTATTATATATTTGATAAAATAATTTAAATATATAAATTAAAATTTAAGAAAATATATTAGGTTTAACAGTATGCATATATTTTTGATATCAATGTGTATATATTGATTGATAGAATTTATTTATGTCAATTTTTAGTTACTAAACATAATTAACAAAATAATATTTATAGAAAATTTAAATAAAATATGAAAGCTAATAAATATTTGATTGAGTAGTTAGTAACTATACATTTTTTAAAAATGATTTATTAACTAATGGAAAGTGACGTGAAACTTTCACAATAGTGGTGTAGTGTATTAAAAATTTTAAATTATTTAAAACAAAAAGTAACCGGTAACTTAACTAACAAATTGCAAAACGAATACTAACTCAACTTCTAATACATGAGATTTGTTTGATGTTGAATTATGATTTGATTTATCTAATTTACTAAAGGGCAACTCAAACTTGTAACTCAAACATAACATATTCTAATTCAAACATTAATTCAAAAAGTTTAAAGTAGTTTATGATTGGTAACATTTATGAAACTCAAACTTAATTAAAGTCTAACTCATGTCACCATTCGAAAAGCCTTAGTCATCGCTTTCTTTGAAGGCGTTGACAAAAAAATAACTTGGGTACAAATATGTATAGTTGCTACAGTGGGCCAATAAACCAAGAAGCCCATTAAAAGGTCCATAGCCTGTCTTCATCTCCTCCATTTCCCTCAAGTGACAGTCGTCAAATTAGGTTTTACCGGAAAAACCTCAGTGAGATAGAAGACACCACGACGGGGCAAAAAAAAAAATGGCGTTGCGACATCTGAGCCGACCGAGAGACATCGTAAAGAGATCGACGAAGAAGTACCTCGACGAACCTCTGTACCACCGCCTCTTCAAGGACGGGGGATCAGAGGTGAGCGTGCGTCAGCAGCTGAATCAGTTCCTAAAGGGCACTAAGCACGTCTTCAAATGGGAAGTCGGAGATACCATCAAGAAGCTCCGAAGTCGCGCCCTTTATTACCCTGCTCTCAAGGTTTCATCTTGATTTAGCTGTGATCTTCATTTTGTGCTTGTGAGATTCAAAAGGGCCTGTTCGTTTGCTGGTCGCTGATAGTGTTCGTTTGGAGGTCGTGCGTTCGATCGTAACGACTGTTTTTAAAAAAGAAAAATTTCTGATCGCACGATTTTAATCCCACCATTAAAATTTCTAGCCTCCAAAATTTTTAATCGCTGGTCGCTAGCGTTTGGTCGCTGCGATCGGTCGCTGAACCCACGACCAGTAAACGAACAATGTTTGGTTGCTTAGCGACCAGCAAACGTACATGACCAAAGAGTTTTTGTTTTGTTTTGGGTTTTGCTTGCAGCTATCTGAAGTAATGGAACATAGAGGTATGAACAAGACGGTGAGTGACCAAGCGATCCATCTCGATCTCGTTGCAAAAGCTCGTGGAATCGCTGCTGGGGAGTCTTACTTCGTCGATCTTCCTGAAACATCTAAAACCGAGCTCACCTACGCGTCTCTTCTAAACTGCTACTGCAAGGAGTTGATGACTGAGAAAGCAGAAGGTCTGCTCAACAAGATGAGAGAGCTCAACATCACTGTTAGCTCCATGTCGTATAACAGCCTCATGACTCTTTACACGAAGACAGGACAGGCCGAGAGGGTTCCGGGGATGGTTCAAGAGATGAAGGCTGAGAATGTCATGCCTGATTCTTACACGTACAATGTCTGGATGAGGGCGTTGGCTGCTGGTACTGATGATGTTTCTGGTGTTGAGAGAGTTATCGAGGAGATGAATCGAGATGGTAGAGTTGCTCCAGATTGGACTACGTACAGCAATATGGCGTCTATATATGTTGATGCGGGACTGACTGAGAAAGCTGAGAAAGCCCTTGAGTAACTTGAGATGAAAAACACGGAGAGGGATTTTAAGGCGTATCAGTTTCTTATTACATTGTATGGAAGACTTGGGAAACTGTCTCAAGTTTATAGGGTTTGGCGTTCTTTGAGGCTGGCAATGCCCAAAACCTCTAACGTGGCTTATCTGAACATGATACAAGTGGTGGTGAACTTGAAAGATGTGCCTGGTGCAGAGACACTGTTCAAGGAATGGCAAGCTAACTGTACTACTTATGACATCAGGGTTGTGAATGTGATGATTGGGGCTTATGCAAAAGAAGGTCTCATCGAAAAAGCAAAAGAGCTCAAGGAGAAAGCTCCGAGAAGAGGTGGAAAGCCCAATGCTAAAACGTGGGAGATATTCATGGATTACTATGTAAAGAGTGGGGATACGGCTCAAGCACTGGAGTGTATATCTAAGGCAGTTTCTATCGGTAGAGGAGATGGTGGTAAGTGGTTGCCGTCACAGGAAGCAATTAATACTTTGATGAGCCAGTTCGAGGGAAAGAAAGATGTTAATGGAGCTGAGAGTTTGTTGGAGATTTTGAAGAAGGGAACTGGTGATATAGGTGCAGAGATCTTTGAATCATTGGTAAGAACATATGCAGCAGCAGGAAAGAGTCATCCTGCTATGCGCCAGCGTCTGAAGATGGAAAAGGTTGAGGTTAATAAAGCGACACAGAAGCTTCTTGATGAATTATGTCACGAAGAGTGAGTTAGTTCTGTTCCATCTCTCTTCTCCTTCAGGCAAGACACTAGTTATTCTCACAGCTCTGTTTCTTATTGGTTATAAGAGTAGCCTCATTTTATACGATTGAGAATCCGCAGATCAAATCTTATGGGTCTGTTTTACATTCACATAGGACCGTTTGTTTCATGTGTTTTCTTTCGAGCCTTGCTTTCATTTACAGCTGAGACAACAAAACTCTCTCACAGTGTAATCTCCTTTTTGGGAATCTTGGAACATCCAATGCCCTCATCCAGATAATCTAATTAAGTTTCTCTTGCTTTCTCTCTTTTGTTATGATTTGTCAGCACCTAGAGCTAAAGTGATCGATGAACAATCGGCCGGAAACTAGTGATGGTCATAACTCGAGTATTATCTAATACAAGTACAACCATACAATGGGGGCCGTGCCTGGACCCTATTTACTTAGAATATGTCATTACTCATTACTCTTGTCAAAAATTATATTGTTTTCGTTAAAAGATTTAGAATCTATATTCTCTTAAAATCCTTAAATTTTAAAAGCAAAATAATACAATTCAATGTACAATTGAAAATCCTGTAAAGACTCCAATTTGTGTTTGTCCTCTTTGCATTTTTACTAGTAAAACCCAAAGTACTATGCAACACTGAAACCAAGGTAGAGTGGCGAGGCGGCGACCACCGCTTTATCTTTCATTAGAAGCTGGTCAATTTTCGACGATTTTGTAATTTATTACTGAGGCTGTGACGCTCGAATTTCTAACAGATTTTGTAACATATTGCTGAAAATTCATTGATAGTTTTTGTTTTCTACGTATTTCTAAGTTATTTTTGATGGATTTGGCTGTCACGACCGACTCACGCAATGAGGATAAAAGATTCAAACCGTTTTGAAAACCAACTAATATATTTTCCCACTTTAATAACTAAACTAGATTTTTATCCGCACCGGTTTTCTTTAATACTAAAATATTTCACAATAAAATATATCAATAAATTAATACAATTATTTGTTATATATTATCTATTTTTATAATAATATTTGTATGAATTATAATATTATTCCTATAAAATTTATAAGTTTTATATTTTTGTAACAAAATTTATTTGACAAGAAAAATTTATGTAACAATACTCATTTACATAACATTTTTTATTTCTAAATTTAAAGTGTACGTGGAAATTGAATTAAATTGAACCTACATAATATAGAATTTGGTATATAGTGATTAACTAAACCAATTTATTATAAATGTTTAAATAGTAAAACCGAATTGGTTTCAGGAGAATACACAGACGTTAATAACAGTAGACTAAAATTTTATATATACGATATGAATAAAGATCAAATGTTTCATTTATGAAAGGAGGTGTAAATTAATTTTAATACATGTTAAAAACATTAAATGTATGATTTTTAAATGGTCTAAATAAAAAATCACCTTTGAAATAAGTCATAATTTATGTGCTAAATAGATAAAATATTTATTTAAATTATAGATATAAATTAAAATTTATTTTTAAAAACATCTTTTAAAATATTTTTAATTTAATTTTGAAAATTAAATCAGTTTAAAATTGTTCTTATCATTAAAACTTTGTTAAGTTTTTTATATAGTTATTAATTCCAACAGATAATTAAGGTCCAACAATTATGTACAATACCAAAAGTAAACACTTCTTATTTTTCCAATAGTGAATTAAGGTCGAACAATTATGTAAATTAATAATTGTAACATATTTATATTTCTTTATTTAATTTTTTACAATATATTAACACAAGTTAAAAAAACACTTAGCATATTTTTTTTTCACTTAGCATGTAGCATAAATTTTTAAAGAATATAAATATTTAAATTTAAAATTTCAATTAACAGTCATAAAATGTTAAATCGTTCTATAAAACAGTAAAATTATTTACTATAAGTCTATAATGGTAGGTTATGTTAAATATACTATACCAAAAGTAAACACTTCTTATTATTCCAATAGTGAATTAAGGTCCAACAATTATAAAAACCAATAACTGTAACTTATTTATATTTCTTTATTTAAAATTTACAAATATATTAACACAAGTTAAAAAACACTTAGCATAAAAAACAAATTTCCCTTAGCATTTAGCATAATTTTAAATTTTTAAAGAATATAAATATTTAAATTTAAAATTTCAATCAACAGTCATAAAATGTTAAATCGTTCTATAAAACAATAAAGTTATTTGCTATAAGTCTATAATGCTAGGTTATGTCATTATTTTTGACTACTATCTTCATTCTTTATGTATTTAAACTAGGTGTTTTCCTGCACCATGTGCAGTAAAAGAATTTTAAAATATTTTTTAATAGATAAATATAAATTATATTTAATTTTTTATTAATATTATAAATTTTCTTTTTTATCAATATTTTAATATAAATTTGATTTAACTGAACATTAAAATTAAGATAAAAACAATTTTCTTTATCTTGAATTATACTTAAGAATGTGCATGTATATATTTAAAATTGTAATCAAAGGTAGATTTTTCTATCTATTTATTTTAATTAAATATATTAAATAAATATGTAAAATTGCATAATTATCAAAAATTAAAATTAAACAATATTTGTAAAATCTGTAGATATATGTAAGAAACTAATGATTTTACGATTTAATTTATTTTATGATTTAATTTTTGTAATTTTCTAAAATTATGTATATATTTTTGAAATATTTTTAATTTAAATGATATTTCGAAATTTGAAATGCCATAATTGAATATATTTATTTTAATGATGATTTATGAGTTATTACCATATTTTAAAAAAGTCCAAAAATATAAATCGACAATAAATGTAATATATGAGTTATTACCATATTTTAAAAAATTTACCAAAAATATAAATTAACATTAAATCTAATTTTCCATGTCATATTAATCTATAAGACATATCATCAATTTTATTAGCCATGTCACAATTATTAATCAAAGCGTTATCAGTGACGAATTTTTTAAAATTTAAATTTTATATTTTAAAATGTAATTTATTAATATTATATATTTTATTATTTTTACCAATAATTAATATAAATATCATTAATTAAGCATAAAATTAAGAGAAATATTTTTTATTTTAAATTATATTTAAGAATATATATGTATATATATATAAAGTTAAAATCTTAGATAAAAAAAATTATTTATTTCATTTGGTTAAATATATTAAATCAACTTGTACAAAAATACTAAAAATCATATAAAATTGTATAGTTATCAAAAATTAAAACGAAATAATATTTATATAATTTGTAGATATTAAAAAAAAACTAATGATATTACGATTTAAATTTTTTTTTAAACTTCAGAAAATTTAGAAAATTCTAGATAATAAAATTATAAAATTATAAAATTAAAATTGTATAATATTTCGAAATTCAAAATGTCATATTTGAATATATTTATTTTAATGATGATTTATGAGTTATTACCATATTCTACAAAGTTTACCAAAAATATAAATCAATATTAAATGTAATATATGAGTTATTGCCATATTCTAAAAAGATTTCCAAAAATATATATCAGCATTAAATATAATTGTCCATGTCATATTTAACCATACGACATGTCATCAACTCTAATAGCCACCTCACAATTTTTTTGTGAAAACGATTGTAGAGAAGACATGTGGCAAATCACTTCTCAAATATAGTATTTATAAAAATATAAATTAACATTAAATCTAATTTTCCATTTCATATTAATCTATAAGACATATCATCAATTTTATTAGCCATGTCACAATTATTAATCAAAGCGTTTTCAGTGACGAATTTTTTAAAATTTAAATTTTATATTTTAAAATGTAATTTATTAATATTTTATATTTTATTATTTTACCAATAATTAATATAAATATCATTAATTAAGCATAAAATTAAGAGAAATATTTTTTATTTTAAATTAGATTTAAGAGTATATATGTATATATATAAAGTTAAAATCTTAGATAAAAAATTATTTATTTCATTTGGTTAAATATATTAAATCAACTTGTACAAAATTACTAAAAATCATATAAAATTGTATAGTTATCAAAAATTAAAACGAAATAATATTTATATAATTTGTAGATATCTAAAAGAAACTAATGATATTACGATTTTTTTTTTAAAACTTCAGAAAATTTAGAAAATTTTAGATAATAAAAATTTTAAATTATAAAATTAAAATTATATAATATTTCGAAATTCAAAATGTCATATTTGAATATATTTATTTTAATGATGATTTATGAGTTATTACCATATTCTACAAAGTTTACCAAAAATATAAATCAATATTAAATGTAATATATGAGTTATTGCCATATTCTAAAAAGATTTCCAAAAATATATATCAGCATTAAATATAATTGTCCATGTCATATTTAACCATATGACATGTCATCAACTCTAATAGCCACGTCACAATTTTTTTTGTAAAAACGATTGTAGAGAAGACATGTGGCAAATCACTTCTCAAATATAGACTAGGGGATGCTAATCAGTGTTTAGAAAGCAAAACATTTGATAATGGAGTCACCTTATCTAGTTATCTTTAGATGTATATTTTTAAAACAATAATTTTTATATTGTCAATGATTATTCCAACTAGTGCAATTTCCCTATAATTTTCTTAGAGAGGGTCGTAATCTATATTATTAAAAGAGAAGTACCCATATAAAATATCCTTTAGTTTTCACTTTTATTTACAATAGTATGCCACTGACATTAAATAATACTTCCTATTTTAATGTTGTCTATTCCACTTAGATTAATGTATTTTCCAAAACTAAATTGAACTAAATACATAATTAAATGATACTTTCTATTTTAATGCTTTGTCTTTTCCACTTAGATTAATATATTTTCCAAAACTAAATGTGAATTAAATACACTTCATTAACTTTTCCATTAAATCAATGTCAAATTCAAAAAAAAAATACATTTTTATTAGACAAACAATTCTGGAAATTATAATATCAACTCTTCATTTAAAAAATATGAACGAAAAAAATATTAGCAAATTTGAACCAAAACTAGATAATATCCAAACTTGGTATCTAGAGAACCATAACCAAACTTTATCCGAACAAAATATTTCGGATATTCGAATGTATTTAAAACATATTTATATACTTCAATATGTTAGCTATTTTTTGAATTAATATCCAAGATATAAGCTATTTTAAGTTGTTTAAAATATTTAAAATATAAAAAATAATCAAAAGTAAACATTTAAAGTAGATAAACAATAATCAAAACACCAAAAATACTTAAAATATATATTTATTCTTCATCTGAATATTCAAGTTAAACATATTTTTAATTTTTAATTTAGGTACTTTCGCTTACATTACTCAAATTTACATGTTATATTATTTTTATTTTGAGATATAGAGAAATTTAAAGATATATAAATTTTGAAAATTTAAAAATAGTTTAAACGGGTTATCAAACCCGCAAAGATCCTAATCAAACCGGAACCAAAGGTTATAAATACCCGAATAGAGTTAGAATCTTTAAACTCAAAAAACTCAAATCCGAATAGATTTTAACCGAATTCGAGTGGATACCCAAATACCCACCCCTTGCTTAGTTAATATAAAACAACCAAATATTACAAATATACTATTTATTATAAATAAATAAAAATTAAAAGTGAAAATTAATATCCGTGCGGTCGCACGGGTCAAGATCTAGTTTATAAAATTATAAGAAGATGTCTGAAAATCAAACGGTGAGTACTGATTTGAAATCATCAATGACGTCAAAAAAATATAAGACTATAGTATTCCTTTTAATCATAACAAACGACGAAAATAAAACAAACAAAATGTAAAGCCCAGTTTCAAAAAAAAAAAAATGTAAAGTTCAAAATACCTAATAAGACTTTTCTCTGACTAATAAAAAATTCCGAAACACTTAACCAGCCCATAGCAATGCCACACCCACTCCACAGTCTCCACTCCTATAAATACCACTTTAATCTGCTTCTGAAACCACCAAAACATTTTCTCTATAAAAAAAAAATTCTCTTTGATTCATCAATGGCTGAAGCTTGTGGAGTACGGAGAATGAAACTTGGGAGCCAAGGCCTTGAGGTTTCAGCTCAGGGACTTGGTTGCATGGGTCTCTCTGCCTTCTACGGTGCTCCAACACCAGAGACTAACGCCGTCGCTCTTCTCCGTCATGCCATTAACGCCGGCGTCACATTCCTAGACACTTCAGACATATACGGCCCCGAGACTAACGAGCTGCTCCTGGGCAAGGTAAACAAAACTCTTTCAAGCTATTATTTAAGGATTATGGTTCATGCCAATCATTAAGGTATTTACACTTTTTCAGGCTTTGAAAGATGGGTTGAGGGAGAAAGTGGAACTGGCAACAAAGTTTGGGATCATTGCTTCTGAAGATGGAAAATTTGGTTTTAGGGCAGATCCAGAGTATGTACGGTCTGCTTGCGAGGCAAGCTTAAGGCGTCTTGGTGTTACCTCCATTGATCTTTACTACCAGCATAGGATTGATACCACTGTCCCCATCGAAGTCACGGTATGGCTTATTGGTTTCAATCTTATTCCAAACTTGTGTTCAAAAATTATAGTTTATTCATGGAGAAAAAAAGGACTCTTTCTTAACTTATGGTTTTGATGAAACTGTCTGAAAAGATGGGAGAACTGAAGAAGCTAGTAGAAGAAGGCAAAATAAAATACATAGGTTTGTCTGAAGCCTCTGCTTCAACTATCAGAAGAGCACATGCTGTTCACCCGATAACTGCTGTGCAGATAGAATGGTCCCTGTGGTCAAGAGACGTGGAAGAAGATATCATTCCTACCTGCAGGTCCGTGAGGAGGAATCAGAATCAAAATCAGACATAACTCTTTTCTCTTTGTTTACATGTTTAATTCATATCTCAACTCTTGTAGGGAACTTGGGATTGGAATTGTAGCTTATAGCCCTTAGGAAGAGGGTTCTTGGCAGCAGGACCTAAGCTTGCTGAGAATTTGGAGGAAGATGATTATCGAAAGGCAAGTAACACTAAGGATTCAGTTCTCTGTTCCAATATTTTTGTTTGAGCATATTTCAAGATTTGGAGTCATCTTAGTTTTTTCTGTTTGATTTGTTTACAGGGTCTACCGAGATTCCAAGAAGAGAATCTAAAGCACAACAAGATTCTTTACGAGAAAGTTGTGGCGATGGCGACAAAGAAAAGCTGCACTCCTGCACAACTAGCTCTTGCATGGGTTCACCACCAGGGAGATGACGTCTGTCCCATTCCAGGAACCTCCAAGATTGAAAACCTGAACCAGAACATAGGAGCTTTATCTGTGAAGCTTACTCCTGATGAGATGGCTGAGCTGGAAGCCATTGCCCGACCTGATTTTGTGAAAGGGGAACGATACGACAGCGACATGACTACTTACAAGGACTCGGAGACTCCACCACTGTCTTCTTGGAAAGCAGCATAAATCGCATCTTTGGAATGCCGTTTTATTGTGCTTTAGTTTGTTTCTGTGTGTTTGAATAAGTTCAGGTTAATGGATGGGTCTGCGAGTTTGCAGTACGTAAGAAAAATCCATTGCCTAAGAAAGAACAAGTTTTATGTAATAATGTTTGGTTTTTGTCTTGCAATTTAATAATTTGATCAAGTATGGTCTAGTCGTTGACCAAAGTTACTGTTGTTAACGAAAAAAGTTGATAGTTTATATTAATCTAAAAGTTGATGATTTAAATGACATTTTTTTCTTAATTTAAATTTTCAGACAGATGAACAAATAAAGGTTTCCTCGTACAATGATCGTGTTCTCTTTAGTCAAACGTTTACTCTAAGTTTAAGTGGCATGTTTACGTGTAAAAAATGATATTATGTGGCAATACAGTTTGTTAATCTCATAGAGATGGGCTATTACACGTGGCAAATGATGTAAGCATGATCTGGGAGAGAAAGTAAACATCAAGTATAAGTTGTACAAACACACATTAACACTCTTGAAAAGTCTTGAAAGACTACAATTTTGTTTTGTGTATACAGTCAAATGTACAAGACTGAAAAGTATTGAGAGACTACAATTTTGTTTTGTCCTCTTTGCTTTTTGACTTCGAACCTACAATCTGGCGCCTATCCACTTCTATAATAAGATCCCATTGGCTTCTCTCCTTATGCTCCAAAAACTTTTTTTTTTGTGTTGAAACATTGAATCCTCGAAAGATTTATTCATCAATGGCGGAAGAAGCTTACAAAGTTCCTAGAATGAAGCTGGGGAGCCAAGGCCTTGAGGTTTCAGCTCAGGGACTTGGTGTCATGGGTCTCTCCGCTTTCTACGGCGCTCCGACACCTGAGACAAAGGCCGTCGCTCTTCTTCTTCACGCCATTAACTCTGGAATCACATTCTTAGACACGTCCGATTTTTATGGACCCGAGACAAATGAGCTGCTCCTAGGAAAGGTAAACAAAACTAGTGACTTATTTAGAGTTTAGAGTTTAAGCTGCATGCCAATCATCAGAGCTGTTCGTGTTTTTTTTTCATTGACAGGCTTTGAAAGATGGGTTGAGGGAGAAAGTTGAATTAGCCACAAAGTTTGGGCTCGTTACTTCTGTAGATGGAAAGTTAGATTTTAGGGGAGATCCAGACTATGTGAGGTCTGCTTGTGAGGCAAGCTTAAGGCGTCTTGGTGTTGCCTCTATTGATCTTTATTACCAGCATCAGATTGATACCACTGTCCCCATCGAAGTCACGGTAATGGCTTCTTGGTTTCAGTCTTACTCCAAACTTGTGTTTCAAGTTACTGATGAAACTGAGTTCCAAAAAAAAAAAAAGTTACTGATTAAACTCATAGAATGAGATGAATAATAGCTTGGAGTCTGAGACATGCTTGTGATGATTGTACCGTGTTCATGAGAAACTAATATTCTGTTTCTTGGTGCTGATTTTGATTGCTATCCTTTATATATATATATATATATATATATATATATATATATTTTTTTTTTTTTTTTTTTGCTTTTTTATTTTGTTGAACTTATGATTTATATACTTAAAGATGGGAGAACTGAAGAAGCTAGTTGAAGAAGGTAAAATAAAATACATAGGTTTGTCTGAAGCCTCTGCCTCAACTATCAGAAGAGCACATGCTGTGCATCCGATAACCGCTCTACAGATAGAATGGTCCTTATGGTCAAGAGACGTCGAAGAGTATATCATTCCCACCTGCAGGTGTGTGAGGAATCATAATCAGCTATAGCTTTCCTCTTTGTTTACATGTTGAAGTCATATAGCCTCCTTATATATCTTCAGGGAACTTGGGATTGGAATTGTAGCTTATAGTCCTCTAGGAAGAGGCTTCTTGGCATCAGGAACCAAACTTGTTGAGAATCTTGAGCACGGTGATCCTCGAAAGGCAAGTAAACAATTGATTCATATACTCTGTTCCATCTTGTGTATGAATATTTCAAAATTTAGAGTCATCTAGTTAACTGTTTAGCTTGTCGATATTGCTCTATCACAGGATTTACCGAGATTCAAACAGGAGAATCTAGACCACAATAAGATTGTCTTCGAGAAAGTCGAAGCGATGGCAACAAGAAAAAGCTGCACTCCTGCACAACTAGCTCTTGCATGGGTTCACCACCAAGGAGATGATGTCTGTCCCATTCCAGGAACCACCAAAATCGAAAACCTTAATCAGAACATTGGAGCTTTATCCGTGAAACTCAGTCCTGATGACATGGCTGAGCTTGAAGCCATTGCTAGACCTGATTTCGTGAAAGGAGAGCGATATTGGGACATAATAACTACTTACGACCACGCTGAAACTCCACCATTGTCTTCTTGGAAAGAAGTCTAATTACTGAAGCACACACAAACTCCCAAGCTTTGAGACCCAAAAGAAGTTTTCATAACCCATGTAATTAGGGCTACTCATACATATATATTTATTTATATATCTATATATGTTGTTTTGAGCTCTTGATTAAGTAAGTAGATTCGTTTCTCTTCCCTAATACTAGGGTGCATGTATTCTGTCTTCAATCAATATTATTTTAGTGAATTTTCTTCCCCATGTAGACTGTGTTGCTCAGCTTAAATTTCTCAATGGAGCAATACAATTGGGAAAAGCGTGATACACATGTCTTGAAACTCAATAATAGAGGTAAGTTTCATGGTCAATGGACTAGCAAGTAGCAACCATTCAAGAGAAGCCGTATCATGTGACAGCTAATCTGAGCATAAAGTATGAAATGGATATAAAGATTGAAAACCAAAAACTTACAAAAGATGTGTTCTTAAACAAACGTAAATAACTCTCATCTAAAACCTTACACAAACAGCTAATCTATACAACCAACTCTACCACGGATATGTGCAACCTATTCATATCTTAGAAAGTTTTTTTGGTTAACCAGCTGTTAACCCTTTCCACGCAAAATCTAGCCGACAGCACCAAGGGTTCTACAAGATCCCATAATATTGCAGGTGAAAAACCATCTTCTTTCAGTCCAGGCCACATCCAACAACTGCCATTTCACCAGTTTTCTGTGCTTGTTTTCTTCAGTCCAGGTCCCCCATCAGTTCCTTGGTTCCTGCTTCAGATGGATACTCGAAGGAATGATATAAGAGCTCGGCTGAGAGACAGATAAAAATATTCTATTTTAACATCAAATGTGAAGTAAACCAAACTACTTAAGGGTCTTATCCACACCGTCTGCAGAGTAAATGCAAGATTGCTTACCCGTCGTGTACTCGTCATTAACATGCTAACAAGGTCATTGTTAATTGAAACAGGTAGGGGTGGCATCCGGCTGATGATACCAGGCATCTGCTTCATGCTGCAGCAATGATAACAAATCAAGAGAAGGAGAAAGACGACAAAGGAAATGTATCATTAGTGATTGATCGTGCAAATAGATCCACATACTCATTCAAGATGGAACTGATGTTATTTCTTGCAAGATAAAACAGACTGATGTTATCCTGTGGCTGTATGCATAAAATAGAATGTTAGGATGATCACTGCATGTGAAAAATAGGAGCAATGATCTTTTTAGTCAATTTTTTTGCCCATGTGCCAATGTTTCTCTACCAACTAGCATTTGGCTCAGATTACCTATTTACTATTGGTAAAACAAAAAATGCAAATCAAATACCTTGCACGCAGAAAGGTTTGAAGAAATTTGACTAAAAGCTTGAGCATTCTGCCGTAGAAGCTCAATAACTGCATCACTTGCACCTAAGAAAACAGGAGTTTGGAATATATATGAAACCTGAAAGTGTAACAGCTGAGGATAATGTATCAAGCTAACAAGGTTGGCTATTCTCTCTGAATTAATACTTCTTTACCGTTATATCATTTGCAGGAAAGAGAGAAGAAGGTAATGATGCCGACAATACTGTGAGTCTATGACCCAGATAGTACTAACCTTCAAAAGGCACTCGTGCACTCTGGCACATAGGGTTCATGACATATGTAGCATTTTGTTGTGGCAGGGTGGAGAACATGTTCAGTTTTGGGGGTAAATCCACCGCCTTAATCAATTAAAAAAAAAAAAAGTCAGTTGCAGCTAATAACCTCTTCTAAAGCAAAATATAACATAGTCTATCTACAATTATATGTTTACTTGATAAAGAAAAAGATATACACTAGAGTTTGGTTAAGCAAACACACCTTTCTATAATTAATATTTGTGGCACTATGTTCTTCTCCTTTTCTTCGTTTTTGCTGTAAAAAAGGATACCATTCTTAGCCAAGAGATTTTAAAGGTCATAGATGTAACTAGTTGAAAGATAAAATAATAGCAAACTAGCAGTTACTACTTATTATGAACGTTTAAAAGCAGTAATGTTGAAATTTTTTGTTTGAACGAGTCCCAAAAATAAGCCTATGAGGTATTATTTAGCACACAAACTTGTTTAACTCACTACACTGTAAAAGGCATACTGAAGGTAGCACAAATATTACCCTTAATCAAAGGGTTACATGTCAAAATCAATTCCAGAAAGTTCGGAAAGACCAAGGATTATCTAACATGACCCATAAAGCGATATAAGTTTCAGGGTAATCACATTAAGGTTATCGGCTTAGGGTCAAATCAAGCAACACGACTCCAGAACAACTAGAAAGCCAGATCTATCGTCAGCAATACGTGTTATGTCTCTCCTAGCACAATACATAAGACAGACATTTATGACATTTATAGAAATATCTCTCGCAATGCTGAATTAATTTCATTTTTTTCTTTCATCTCACAAGCAAAAGGACAGTATGATGCAGGAAGGAATACAAAGAAAAGTATGCAAGCTGGTCAGTGAAACATAATGAAAAAGAGTTAGAAGCTTACAGTCATCCATTTACACCTCATAGCAACATCTCGTACACTTTTATCTGGCAGAGTTGATGCGATCTTTACATACTTGGTAACCTGTGGTTCACCTTTAAACCTACAAATTGGCAAGAAAAAAAGGTTTCATGCAAGCAAAAAAAAAAAAACAAGAACAAGAGAACTAACTCGAACATTGACTAATAGCTACGAAGCACCAAGAGAAGAAAAAAAACAAAAGGAGATAAAGAGGGAAGAAACATGTACTTTGCAAGACCTTTCTCCAGAATAAACTGCTCTTCAACAGACCAGTCAACGGACAAAGTAGCTTCATGTTTGATTCCAGTTCCAGCTGGTGGATTTACAGTAAGGTGGAAACCAGAGGAAGTAGTAGTCATGCTCGAATTAGCCGGAAATACTAAACCGGTCGTGCTAGTGCTTGGTACCCAGTAATTATCATCCATCGGAATCATTGATCTGAGAATCACGCCCAAAAAAAAAAAAAAACATTGTTCGATTTAGGGTTTTAGCCAATTCGGAAAAAAAAAGAAGAAGAAGAAGAATTGATTAAACCCAAGAGAAACCCACCTCGGATTTAGCTAAAAGACGATGATTACGCCTTGCCGGAGCAAAACCCTAAACCCCTCAGCGATCGGTGGTGCTGCAGATGGAGATGAAATCGTGAAGCAACACGACCTAAACTTCGATTGATCCGCAAAGAGAGATGACGGTGGAGATTTTACAGACGTGATTGATTCGCGGAGATGCCAAAACTTTCGAATTGCAGAAGCGGGCGAGGAGAGAGAGAGAGAGTAAAAATGGTGGAATTAATTTGGTTATTCCTCTCTTTTTTTTTTTTGTTCTTTTGGTTGGAGCAGAAGCACTTTTTATTCCATTGCGGTTTTAGCTTTTTGTGCTTGTCCACTCTTTGAAGAGAGAAGGTTCGTTCCTGAATCATTTTTTAATCTCAACGCAATTTTGTGAATAATACAGTCACATTCACTTTGGAACATTTTTCTCTTCTATATTGCAACATGCTATTAGATATGAGTATCTATTTTCAATGAAATATTAAGTTTTTTTATGCCACTTATTGCTTTAAGTATCTCCACATGTATTTACTTATTTATTGCTATACGAAGTGAAAACCATTAAACAAACAATTGAGGCAAAAAAAAAGAAACATAATAATAAAATGATAAAAAGATTATTTTTTCCTAAATTTAATAAAGAATATTTTTTTATAATTTGAAGTATAAAATTATTTAAAAAAAAAACTAAATGTAAAAAAATTCTGCAAATGATATAATTTTAATGAATAGAGAATAATTTATTATTCTCCTTCATTCATTTAAAATATACATGTTTTATTATGAATACATGTATTTATTTAATAAATATATGCATTGTATGCTGACGTAGGATAATGTTCAAAGAGGGTTGAAACCTTTATTATTTCCGTTTATCCAAAAGAATAGAGATTTCATAGTGGTTAATCCACTAATTTAAGCAACATATAAAGTTTTATTTTAAAAATTGTTAAAAAATTAGAACGATGCCCATGTACCATGGAAATTTTTTTATAATAGATTAATACAAATCTATAATGCATTTAGAAAATTTTAAACAACTTTAATGAGTATAAACATAAGTATATAGGGAAACTAACGAAAAATTTAAAATTTCGTAAGGTTTAACCCACAAATTTGAATAAAAATCAATAAATATGATAATCTTGTTTAAATGCATAATTGCATCATGTATTGACATAGGATGCTGGTCAAAGATGTTTGAAACCTTTGTTTTCTCTGTTTCTCTCAAAGAGTATTAACTCAGTATATAGGGAATTTACCTAAAAGCTCAATATTTTCGTAGTGTAACCTACAAAATTTGAGAAAAAAATCAAAATATGACAATATTTTTTTAATAAATATATGCTGACATAAGATAATGTTTAAAGAGGTTTGAAACATTTATTGTTTCCGTTTATCCACAAGAATAAAGATTTCACAGTGGTTAGTTTACTAATTTAAGCAACATATAAAATTTTATTAAAACAATTGTTAAAAAAAATTAGAATGATGTCCATGTACCATGGAAAAAAGTTTATAATTAATAGATTAATACAAATTTATAATGCATTTAGAAAATTTTAAACAACTTTATTGATTATAGACTTCATTATGTAGAGAAATTAACAAAATAAATTATATTTTCGTAGGGGTACCCACAAATTTTGATAAAGAATCAATAAATATGATATTCTTGTTTAAATGCATATTTTCATCATGTATTGACATAGGATGATGGTCAAAGAGGTTTGAAACCTTTTATTTTTTTTGTTTCTCTCAAGAATAAAAATTTCATATTGGTAAGTCCAATGATTTAGATGGCATATAAAGTTTTACTAATTTAATTGTTAAAAAACTAGAACGATGTCCATGTACCATGAAAGAGAGTTTATCATACATTGATAAAAATGTATAAATTTATTACAAAATTTTAAACAACATTAATGAGTATAAGCTTAAAAATATAGAGCATTTAAACCAAAACTTAATATTTTCGTAGGGTTTAACGCACATATTTTGAAAAAAAATCAAAAATATGACAATATTGTTTTAATGCATATTTTCATCATAACATAGGATAATGGTTGGCTTCAAAATTCAAGTTATATTGATTTCTTAAAGTGACTAACTTGTGTTTGTCTTGTTAAATAGAATTGTTTTGTTTTGTTTATTCAGGAATTGTCTATTTTTATGGGTGCAAGTTATAAATTATTATGGGTGCACATTAAAATTTTGTTAAAGAATACATTAGTTTTCAAAAATATTATGGGTGCACAGGCACCCCCTACCCACACCCTAGCTCGGCCCCTGCCTCCCAAGGGTGTCTTACCAAAACCAATGTTAGTTGCAGTAAACCAACAGAACCGTGTCTTTCTTTCTTATTTTCCCTCCCGGAATTCAATCTAATAATAATCTGTTAATGTTGTTAATCATTTGCAAAACAAATGTTTTTTTTCAGAAAATGGTACAAAGTGCAATGTCCTGCCTTCTTTATATATTTTCTAGGGGTAATCTGTAGATCTTTCTTTACTCTTTATATGTAAATAGAATTTAATCAAATTTTACTATATAATGATTTCTTTTTTTTTTCAAATTGAGATAAAAGAACTTTTCCAATAAGTTGCATATTTAGCCATACCAAAACCAATGTCAGTCTCAGTAAAACATTTATTTCAGTGCATAAGATCAACATCATACAACTTATAAAATATAATAAAGCTTAAAACAACCATCTTCTCTTATATCCATCTCTTATCATGGAAGGGAAACCAGACTTGGTTTTAGACGTAGCTACAAAAGGGGGTGCCAAAACAATCATCCAAATAGTCTTGTTTTATCACATATTGATTACTTACCCCACCATTATCAATTTCACAAAGAATCAAGCGAGTAGAAAACTTAGCATACCATGCGATGATACGTTTGTGCTTGGCAATGCAGTATACCGGATAAGGCCAAAATGTAAGGTAACGAAACGCCGGGAGATCAGGGCTGGACACCCTGAAATATTTGGCAAACGTGACATTCCCAACAGCCAGCTTGCTCGAAATCCACACCTCGATTGGACTTGGATAGTTTTGGTTTTGATGTAGCAAAGACAGTTTATCCCCATCGAAGGAGCCTAGATAATTATTATCATAAGGGAGATGATAAAAAAGCATATGTCCTTGAATGTCTCAACGGAGAAATCAAAAGCTACAATGTTGTTTATAGTCTTCTTCTTGACAAGCCAATACATGTTACCCACGACAGAGACACCATTGCACCAGGGATCTGCTTCCCAATCAACCTTGGAATCATCAAGCGTTTTCCATGATTTCGACATGCACTCGTTAATCTCCACCACTGCTTCACCATAGTGATCAGCTGAAAACATCAAGATCTTGTAATTACCTCGAGGCTTGTTAACGTCGTATCCGATCCCGAAGTGATCATCCATCAGGAACCGTTGAGCCTCTCGAGCGAGCCTAGGCTCGACCAAGTTGAAATTCCTTGTGAGGAGATTCCAAAGGGCGATGTTGTGGAATTTAAATTTTTTCTTGTCACTCCAGACACACAGCATGAGTCCATCGCAGTGAACCATGGCTATGACATTTGATATCGAAAGTTGGAGCTCATCTGGGATTGGTGAGTTTGAACGTGTTCTGTTCACCAGATCCAAGATTTTTACCGTCTGGTCAGCTCTTAGGAATCTTTCCGGGGAGCGATGGAAGTGTTCGTAGATGAAACTCTTGTCCTTGATGAGATCGTTCCACTGCTTGCATGTCACCTTTGCTCGGACCAGAGACTCTGCCGGAGTCCTGTAGAGTATTTCTTTTGTCAAATCGAGTGGCAGAGTTGAAAAAGAAGCCATGGACGCTCTGAAAGAGTTTTGAGTAGGTTGATGAGGGTGTGCTTTATGATTGGTTGGTGATTTGATGGGACAATACCATGTGGTCACCAACCTAATATATACAGATTTAAAAAAATGCGAAGCAATAGTTAGAAATATATGACTTGATGGGTCAATACCATATGGTCAACCAAGATAGTATACAGAAGGAAAGGAGAGTAGTAGAACAAGAAAATAGATTTCCTTTGACCTACCAACAATAAACAAAGTTATTCGATTACTTCTATTGATTCTCATCTAACACGAAATCAAAGTGTTCTTCCATTTAAACTATATATTTTTAACCGATTTTTCATGTTTCTTAAAGTTGATTTGTTTCCTGGGATGGTTAATCATGTTATACACCACGATTAAGTCTTTGCATGTTAATGTTTTTTATTTGTATTTTTAGAAAATTGATTAAGGTTTTTCGAAAGGGAGAAAAATAGGGACTTCAAATCTTGTTGATGTTGTCCGATTGTGTATGTTTTCATGTAGCTTTTGGTTTCCGATTGTAATGTAGAGTAGTTGTTCTTTGATTGTGTGTTTGTAATCTCAGATAATTGTGGTTCGATTGGAAAAAAGTGTTCTAGAATATGTTTTTTGTTTGTTTGTGTGCTCTCATTACAATAGTTTTTCTCTCATTTCACGGTTCTAGACATGCTTGTTATTGATTGATTGATCGAACAAATTGTTGTTGTTTGGTAACAGTTTGTTTTCCGCTAATAATGTAGAGTATTTGTCCTTTTGGTCCGATTTTCATGTAGCTAATGTTGTCCGCTTGTTTTTGATCTAATTATTTTTGTGATGATATTGATACTTTAACATGTTGAACTAACATTTTTTTCATGGCTTGTAAATATGTCTGAGGAGTTACCAAAGAGGATTTTTAAGGGGGCGAGGAGCTCCAAGTGACTCAGATCAATAACAACTACAGGATCGACTACATTATCAAAAAGTTCACAAAGTGGCTGCCAAAGGAGTTGGATGTTGTGAAAAAGATCCGTTTTTTCTCAGATTTTAAAGCTTCACGAGAATGGTCTCGGGTACTCCGCGAGAGTGATACACAGCTTCTTGTGCAGGGAGCTGCTGACTTACAGGATGCACGAGCTTTGGTTTATCTTTGCGAGGAGACCACTTCGATTTTCATTACAAGAGTGCCACACAGTAAACAGGTTTGAGTGCAATACTAGTATCTCTGTTAAGGAGTTCGAAGACTGGAAATATGATGGTGGTTTCTGGAGAAAGGTGTTGAGGAGAAAAGATGGAACAGTTACACTCTTAAACCTGTGGAATAAGGACAAGGAAGCTGTTAAGAAGTGGAACAATGCAGATCGCATACGACTGATCTACCTGGCCATCATTCTCTGTGTGGTATTAGCGAGAGATGAGAAAGTCAATATCTCCCTCAAATACATCATGGTGGTCATGGATCTTGAGAAGGTTCGAAAGTATCCTTGGGGAGTTGCTGCGTATGGCCTTCTCTGCAATTCAGTAGCCAAAAACCGTGAGAAACTGAAGGAAAAGACTACTAGTTATGTGTTAGATGGATTCTCCTACGCCTTACAGATTTGGGCAATGCAAGCTGTACCAAAGATTGGAAAGCTTTGTGGAAAAAACTGGACAAAGATTTTACTAATGGTCCTAGATGTATAAACTGGATGGGAGCTGCAAATGTGTCATATGATGAAATCATTCGCTTGGAGGAAATTTTTACAGCAGAGGTAATTGTCTATATCTAAGATGACTTCATCTTGTTTGAAATGAGTTTTTAGATTCTTAAAGTTTGATTTGTCTTTGCGGTGTAGGATGACCTCTATGCATACATCTCATGAAAAGAAAATTATGATGTAGTCTTAAATCACGCTTTTTCATAGAGTTGATGATGTGGAGGATGATAGAATCAAGCTTCTGATGGAGTTGATAAGAAGAAAGAATAATTTCAGTGCATATTTGGGATGTCGAAGAAACTCCAGAGGATTCTTTAGATCTTGATGCTGAAGCAGCTGTGAATGGTGAAAATGTCGAAGCAGCTCAGAATGATGAAAGTTTTCAGACTCCACAAGGATCAAAAGACCTAGGTGCTACATCAAAAAAGGGTAAGAAGAGGCTTTCAGATCTTGGTATGAAAAAAAGAAGCATAAGATTCCTCTAGTAGACCAAATCAAGCGGCTTTTAATGAAGACATGAAGGCTTTTGCGACACAATTGTTTGAGCAGAAATTCTCTGCAATGGAACAGAGGCTACAGAAACAGATAGCTGAGACATTTGAGCAAATGAAGTCAGAGCTTAAAGATTCACGCAAGGAAGCAAGCGTTGAAGTTGAGCATGGAGCGCTTCACCGACCAAGACATTGACGAGCCAGCCATCGTTGAGGAGGTCCAAACGCGGGGGTAAAGAAACACTAGTCTTCACCACACTCTGAAACGTTGTCTTGTTTATTAGATCGTTTGCGTGTCTATTAATTTGTGTTATTGTCATCTTTTATATCAGCCAGAATTTTCTGTTGTTTTATTAGGTCTTGGCAGTGTTTTGAAACCCGACTCGGGCCCGCGGTTGAACCGGTAAATCCGATGACCTGAGATAAATCCGGTTTGGGTTTTGTGAAAAATTCAAAATTTCAAAACACGCGAAAACCCACAAAAATCCACCAAAACCTGAAACCTGATACCGGTTGAACCACTAGATAATTTTTATATTTTAAAAATAAATTTAATTGTGATTTTAGATTGTATTTTATATTCTAAATTTCCAATTAAAAAGTTAGGTTTCTTTCAGTTTTTTTTTTCGTCTTCCTCTTCCTCTACTGACTTCTAGTGATTTTGTATCTTTTTTTTTCTTCTTCTTTTTTCTTTTTCTTTTGATTATTTTGTTATTTATAAACATGTAGTACTAGCTTTTACGTGTTCTAAGTCCTGTGTATATTTTTTTGTTGATAAGTTTTAAAATTTAGATTAAAGTTTCTGATTTTAATCACATATAATACCAATTACACTATTTTATTTGTGATTTTTAGATTTTGATGAAGATTTCACTATGCCACCAGAAGAATACAAGTGAACTATGGTAGACAGAACCAAAATTAGTTGATGTGATTTGGTGTTAGTATATTTTTGTTATTGACAATTTACTACAATGATGTTTTACTTTTAGTGTATTTTGCATTTGAAGTTTAATTTATTATTCACATTAGATATAAATATTTATGAATTTTATTCTTGATTATTTTAGATGTCATAACTCTTAACTAGTCGTATATGTTTTTAAATAGTCTAAACTATTTTTTGATATTTTGTATATCAAATGAAAATAAAATATTAAAAGTAAGGCTTGGAGCTTAGTTATACTAGGTTCTGCTTAGTTATACTGGGTTCTAGAACCTGTTTTTCCTCGTTGTCTTTCAATATGTTTGGAGCTATCCAATATCTAGATTTGACTGTATATTGTCTATTTTTGGTATAGCTCCAGCAAAAGGTATTTCGTCGATGAGTAAGGCTTATGGCCAAATTCTGTATCAATGATATGTCCTCTTGATCTTCATATTGTTTCAGTAAATTAACATCCCATTCCTTCATCTGAAAATTAATGAAACTGCTGACCGTCATGTTCGGGTGTACCACTAGGACCCTAGGTCTTGCTGGTCTCGTCGGGATTGTGGGAATCCATGAATCCTACCACACTTTAATTTCATAACCTGAATGTACTTTATTCCTAACCCCCAATAGAAGGAGCTTTCTCGCTGCAATGATATTCGTCCACACATATAATGGATTATCTACTGACCTTATTCGCACCATTAATAAATCTGGGAACTGTACAAGCCGCCATAACTGTTTTGCTAAGAGTGCTAAATTGAACTCATGAATCATACGGAAACCTATTCCTCCTTATTCTCTAGGTATATAGAGTTTATTCCCCAAAAAAATGCATTCTAATTGCAATCCATACTCCATAGGAGGCAATTCCTCTCATGCCCCTATTTCTCACTCCTCAATCTCTATTAGACAGTTTTCTTCTTTTAATTTTATGTGTCTAACGAAAAATCATAAAATTAAATCGGAAACGTGAATATTTTTTTATTTGATTTATAGAATTTGAAAAAAATATTTCAAAAATAAATAAAAAACTGTTTTTTTATAGTTTCACGAAAATCATCAAAATATAATTAAAAAACGATTTTAAAATATATTTTTTTCAAATTTGGAAGGTATAGAAGTTAAATACTTACCCATAGGTTTACTAATCCATAAGGGGGTTAGGGTATAGTTTTGAAAATGGGAAGTTTTGATTAGGGATTTTGTGTTTTGATCAAAAATAAAATTATGAAAAAGGGTATAGAAGATTAAGGGAGCCCATAGAAAATTGTGTGTAGGAAAATAGGGGTACACTAAAAGTTGACTCACTCCATAGTGACAAGATTCCTAAAAAGGCTACGAAACAAAAAAAAAACAAAACTCTGTCCCATTAGAGGAACCATTAGAAGGTCAGTAATTGGGTTTAGACACTAACTACATGAAGACGACGTTGTGGTTTGGCCTTTATACCCTGCCCCACACAAGCGTCATAAAGAAACCCCTAAATCCAATCTGGATCTAAGTCTCTAAACCCATCATTCTCTCTCTCTTCACTTGTAAACCAAAAGAAACCCAGATTCATCCTCTCTCTCTCTCTCTCTCTCAGAAGATGATAGCTGTGATCGGATTGCTTCTGGGTTTTCTAGTTTCAGCGTTGTTCTTAATCCAAGGAAAGCGAAGATCATCTAATGGTGGTCAAGAGAAGAAGAAGCAATCTAGTAATGATGACGAGCCTAAAGATTTAAAGCCAAAAAGTTACAGCAAGACCGAAGTGGCAGAACACAACAAGAGAGACGATTGTTGGATCATAATCAAAGATAAAGTCTATGATGTCACTTCTTACGTTGAAGAGCATCCTGGTGGCGACGCTATTCTAGATCATGCTGGTGACGATTCTACTGAGGGGTTCTTCGGACCGCAACACGCCACTCGTGTTTTCGACATGATCGAGGATTTCTACATCGGACAACTTCGCTTGTAAGATTTGAGATTGTGGAACCTTTTTGTGTTTGTGTTTCTCTTTGTCTATTTGTTGTTTTTGTAATGCCAAGTTTCGTCCTTTTCTGTCACTTTTTCATGAAAAATCTCGAATTTCAACCTTAGGGTTAGTACTGAGAGTGAGCTCTTGATCTATGATGATCTGTTTTAAAGTGTTCTAAACCCATCAGTTTTGGTACATTGAGTAATAGAGATTCTTTCAGAAAGCTTTTATGTGATATGAGTCTATTGAGTTTAGAATTGCATTTTGTTTAGTTCTAGAACTCGGGTTCCATCCGATGAGATAAAACAATTCTGATACATCCCTAAGCATTGATATACATGCCCAATGACCATCTTCAGCAGCTCCTCCAAAATAGCTTCCCTTTCCTTGTGATGAATAGCCTCCTCCACTCTTACGAAGATGGTCTACATCAGCCTTAGGCTCTGCCTTGTTCACCCAGATGACCCTATCACTCAATTACCTCCCGTGATCTACAATGACACAAACCAACGGTGTTATGAAATAGCAAAAGTACAACCAAAAATTAATATTTCTGATGCATACTAAGTTTCATAAAACCATGGAATAAATATACTAAAACATTTCAGTGGAAGTACCTAGAATCAAACAACAGAATGTCAAGTTACATCCGCATACTTGTAGATATACAAATCCACAGGAGTGTTACATCAATGAAAAATGTAGGAGATTAGCCTCTGGCCAAACTATACTCTAAACCCTTTGCATCTGCCATTTTTATCGCACATCACTTTCTCATTATCTTGATGTGATTATAACAACAAAACCTCAGCAATCAGGTTTTTCAATCTAATACCCACTAATAAAAGAAAAGGCTAATTTAATATGCAGATCAAGACCACTATTGACCAGCAAAGTTATCATCTTGGAGATGCTTCCATGTGCCAACAATTGTACTTGTTACAGAACTGATGCTGAGAAAAAAGTCATAGTCAAAGACACACAGGATGTGAAATGATCAAAGTGGAAGCATCTCCGAACCGAACCGAACCGGAAACCCGGAGTCAATTTTTTTCGGAAGAAGCCCTCCGGACAAAACAAGGCTAACTCTTTAACTCATACAAGTGGAGAACGAATAGCGTTGGTAGGGATGGGTCAGTGAAGAAGTTTTGGGCCTTTCTAATTAATACAATTTCAAGAAAACAAATAATAAGCGTTAAATTTCGAAAACACCCTTAAAAAACCTTTTTAATTACAAGAATAATCTATAAACCCTAAAACCCCTATGTCATTCCTCCCTCTCTAACAAAAAAAGTATATCCCTTTCAGTTTCTCTCGTCTCCTCTTTTCGAAGAATATATCGATTTCTTAGTTTAGGGTTTTGCAGAAGAGAAAAAGATGATAAAGAGACGATTTTACAAGCTAGAGCATGGTGATAAAGACAGTGGATCCGACTCCTCTTGCTTCTCTTCTGATTCCGATCCCGAGTCTGAACAAGAAGAGTCAGAGCAATCCGAATCCGAAGACGCCGTTTCACAAGGTTCCGAAGACGACGACGATGACTCCGTCTCAGAGGGTGAAGAACAAGATGACTCCCCCCTAGGTTTGCTTCTTTTTTTTTCTTTTTCAAATCGAACAATTAGTGAGAATGTTTAGAGAAAGTTTGAAAGGTAAAGTGACAACCTTTTGGTTTTAAAATTACTGTTATTAGCTGCTGATGCTGAAGATGATGATGATGATGATGATGGTGGTGCCTATCGAGGGAGACATGAGAAGACATCGATGCAGTACGGTTTAGAAGAACCACCGGAAGAGGAGGAAGAGAACTATATTCTCGGTTGTATGATTAAATGCAAATCTGTTTACAAGTGCAGATATTGCCCAAACACCGTTTGTTTGAATGAGACAACTATGCAACAACATGTTTCATCCAAGGTAGTAAAATTACTTATATAGCTTTAGGAATGACTCTGAAGGATTAGATGATAAGCATGAGGTTTGCTTTGTTTTAGTCTTGTAGTTATTCAAAAGGTTTTTTTTTTAATTTTGATTTGCCTCATTTCAGAAGCATGCTCGTGCTGAAAAACTAATGAAGGAAGAGAAGCTTAGAACCAATGATGATGATGATGATGATGATGATGAAGTTGAGGATCAAGAGAAGCCATCTCAGGTTTTTTTTTTGTGCATTTCACTATTTGAGAGTATGCCAACGAGTTCTTCTGATGAGTCCTAATCAAAATTACCGCCTTAAAATGTTAGGAGAAGCAGATAAAAGGGAACAGAAGATCACAAAGAAAGGGTAAGAGATCTCAAAAAGAAGGAAAGCTCAGAACCGTTGATGATCCAGAAAAACCATCTCAGGTTTGGCTTTCTAACATTTAAGAATATGCCAGAAAGCGCTTTGAGTTCTTGAAATGGGTCATTAACCAGATTCTTCTCATTAATGTAGGAGAAGCAGGTAAAGGGAAACAGAAAATCACGAAGACAAGGTATGAGTTCACAGAAACAGGAAAAGGTAAAGAGTAGCCGGTTCATTTACTGTATCTTTTTTGTGACCATGCTTAGTCTGTCAAAAGCCTTACCGGTTCATTTTTGTTATATGAACATCCAGGATTCGTCTATCACAGATGGGGGAAAAGCAGATGCGACCCCAAAATCTAGAAAGAAAATGCGTCAAACTAAGGATTGAGACTAGTGTGTATCTCTCTCCAGCAATATGAAAGATTCATATTGTAGTAGGAGAATTGGTTGGCTATGAGTCAGTTTTTTATTTACCTGCAAGTTTTGTCTACAAAATATGTTTGCTTGTAACTGATAATATGGTTTTTGATTAATTGAGATTTGAGTTATATACAATTCTTGTATCTCTTTTTTTTTTTTTAAATGCAATTTGGTTCTTGTCTAGACTTGATTTTTATGTTCTTTTGAACCTCTCTTTCTCTTACAAGGTTAGGTCAGGTAGTCTAAACAAGTCCCAAGCAATCATGCAGCATCAAAATCTGCTTCATCTCGTGATTCCATGAACTTTTGACTGAAACCTTCCAATGCAGAACCAGCAATTGCTGCTTTTCAATGACAATGCTCTGTTGTTGTGGCATGAGAACCATTACATGGAATCTAACCCCATTTCTAAAGTTAGGAATAATGGAGGAGGAAACTACTGACGTACAATATATATATAGCCAAAGAATATGTAAATCCAAACATACATTTAACAGACTGGAGTTTGTAGCCATGTGATAGTTTAAACATATAATAACACACATGGAGGTTAGGAAACATAACTCAATAATTGCATGAAGCAAGAATACAAAAATCAGATTACTTAAACTGAACACACAGCACAACTCTATGTTTTTACTAGAATATTACCATTTTAGTTTATTTTCTTTTCCTCTGCTTTTACTCCAGACTTTGTGTCATTTTCTCTTCCCCTAGTCAGCAGTCAGCATTTTGTCTCCCAACTTGCCTGAATATGTAGAAAGTTCAAAGTTTAAAAACACTCGAGACCGATAAAAAGACAAGAAACTTTACTATTTTCTTCTATTATTTTATTCCTTGGTCTCCACTATAAACCATTCTTGAATGATGTACATTTGTAAGTGCATGTAGATGTCATATATGCAGATCTCATAATAATAATAATAATATTCACGAACGGATTGTAAAAGAAAAGGCAGAGTGAAGAAAGAAGTGAGATTTGAATAACTTCTCTACTGCTACAAACAGCTCAAAGAAGCATTGGCTTCACGTGACAGCTTACCTGTTGTAATTGTCCGTGACCATCCAACAACTTGGATAATACATATGCCATTACTATTCCTGAGTTGCAAGCTTTCTTCGTATTCGGTTTGATTCGATCATGGTCTCCTCTTCTTCTTCTTTTTGTTTTATGTTCTTTTTAGTTATTTTCTACTTGGTTTCACCGGTGAGGTCAAGCGACGTTGAAGCTCTAATGATTTTGAAATCATCCATTGATCCATCAAACTCCATACCATGGCGAGGAACAGATCTCTGCAACTGGGAAGGTGTTAAAGAATGCATTAACGGAACAAGAGTCTCAAAGCTCGTTCTTGAGAACATAAACCTCACTGGCTCACTCCACGAGAAGAGCTTGAACCAGTTAGACCAACTTAGAGTCCTCAGTTTCAAAGGAAACTCTCTCTCTGCCTCAGTCCCTAACCTCTCTGGTCTGGTAAACCTCAGATCTCTCTTCCTCAACGACAACAACTTCTCCGGAGAGTTCCCTGAATCTCTGACGTCTCTCCACCGACTCAAAACCATCGTCCTTGCCGGAAACAGGCTTTCCGGACAGATCCCTAGCTCGCTGCTCCATCTCTCACACCTCTACACGCTTCACCTCCAGGACAATCTCTTCTCAGGCTCTGTTCCTCCTCTCAACCAAACAACTCTGAGATTCCTTAACGTCTCTAATAACCAGCTCTCTGGCCCTATCCCACTGACACAAGCCCTGAAACAGTTCAATGAGTCTTGTTTTAAAGGAAACATAGCTCTATGCGGAGATCAGGTTCAAGACTCATGCAAGAATGTCACAGGTGGAGTCTCTTCCAAACCGTCGGCAATTCCAGCCATCCCTATAGCCAAAACAAAGACCAAAACAAAGCTCATTGGAATCACTGTCGGAAGCATCGGTGGCGGTATTGTAATACTTCTCCTGACGTTGCTTCTTCTACGAAGAACCAAATCCAAGAGAGAAGAGTGGAGAAACAAAGCAGCGGCAGAGTCAGAGAGAGCAACAGAAGGAGGCACCACCACTACTACCAGTGAAAGGAGAAACAAAAGGTTCTCATGGGAGGAGGGAGAAAGCGAAGAAGGATCATCGGTGGGGACTCTGGTTTTCTTGGGGAGAGGTGAGTCTGCTGACATCACAGCGGTGAGATACACGATGGATGATTTACTCAAAGCTTCAGCTGAAACGTTGGGAAGAGGGACGTTAGGGAGCACTTACAAGGCGGTGATGGAGTCTGGTTTCATAGTCACTGTGAAGAGGCTAAAGGACGCAGGAGGGTTTACTCGAACGGAGGAGTTCAAGAGACACGTTGAGATCCTCGGCAGGCTCAAGCACCCTAACTTGGTGCCTCTCAGAGCCTACTTCCAAGCCAAAGAAGAATGCTTGCTCGTCTACGATTACTTCCCCAATGGAAGTCTCTTCTCTCTTATCCACGGTATGTTGTTTTCCACACACACACTTCATCTGTTCTGTTTCTCTCTCTCTCTCATTCATTTGTGTCTTGTCTGTAGGAAGTAGAGTTTCAGGGAGTGGGAAGCCTCTTCACTGGACATCATGTCTGAAAATAGCTGAAGATTTGGCGATGGGTCTTGTCTACATTCATCAGAATCCAAACTTAGCTCATGGCAACTTGAAATCATCCAATGTTTTGTTAGGTCCTGACTTCGAGTCCTGCCTCACGGACTACGGTCTGAGAGATCTCCGTGATCCTCCAGACTCAGTTGAAGACACAACCGCAGCCTCTCTCTTCTACAAAGCTCCAGAGTGCAGAGACTCACGCAAGGCGTCAACGCAACCCTCTGACGTCTACAGCTTTGGGGTCCTCCTTGTAGAGCTTCTAACAGGTAAAACTTCGTTCCACGAACACGGGTCTGATATCTCCAGATGGGTGCGTGCGGTGAGAGAGGCAGAGACTGAATCAGGGGAAGAACTGAATTCTTGTGAGGAGAAACTTGAAGCTCTTTTGAGGATTGCGACGACTTGTGTGGCTGTTCAGCCTGAAAAGCGGCCTGTGATGAGAGAGGTGTTGAAGATGGTGAAGGATGCAAGAGCGGAGGCAGCAGTGTTGTCGTCTTACAGCAGTGATCATTCACCAGGGAGATGGTCAGATACAGTTCAGAGTTTGCCAAGGGAGGATCATATGAGCATATGAAGCAAGTTTTTTGTGCCTTCTCTCCATTGAAAGTAGCACTAGGGGTTCGGTTCATACTGCAAGGATTTGTTGACGCCATTTTGATTAAAATCAGTGACTCGGAAGATGAAATGCCAAATCTGCTTCAGTCTTATTCCTGCTTACAAAAAACAGTTGGTGTCATACCAGAAGAAATGGAAGTATATGTATATTGGATTTAAAATGCATGTATTACACTTTAAAGTGGAAACAGTGTAGCTTTATATGCTCAGAAGTTGCAACATTAGACTCTTCCAACATTGAACCTTCAAAGCTCTAGATCCAGAAACGGAAAATAATACTAGAATGGAGCTTAGTGAACTGCAAAAATGTCCAAAAGGATCTATCTGCCAAAAGATTCTAAGAGTCACATTTTATAATACAAGTACAACCACTGTTAACTTTCTTTCCCACAAAAATATAACACTATAGTCAACCACAGTTTCATTTGCTTTCTTGTTAAATGCAAAAGAGATTAAAGCTGCGGTTCTATAAGGAAATCATCGTAGAGAGGTTCAGACAGCTCAAAACTGTAGTAACAAACATCCCTGCTTCCATGATTCATAAGCAATCCTTAAATTTTGACATTTACTTAACAAAACTAATCAATATTTCGAATTGAGATTTTGGTATGGGACTGAAGATAAATATGAAACATCACACCTTGAGAAGAAGAAGACACATGTAGAGATTGGAACGATGAACGGCTAAAATTGCGAGGAAAAACAATGAGATTTTTCTGTTTTAACAAAGTTATGGGTTAGAATTGAAAAAAAAAAAAGAAAAGTGGGAGGCGGAAAAAAAAAGGAAGCCTGTCAGACAACCGTGCGACCACTCCGGAAAGGTCAAGACCGAGCCGGATAGCGATCCTCTACAGCGCGGAGAGTCCGAGGACAATCCTAGCCGTTAATCACACTCAGATCGCACGGGCATGATTCATCAACCAGGTTAAGGGGCCTGTCTCCTTAGAAATCAAGGATACAGAGGTACGAGCCTATAGAACAGATCCTGTTCAAGTAAGGTCGTGACCTCTGTCTTCTTCTCTTCGCTATATAAACAGAACGGCACTTCTCTGTGTTTCCGATGTGGGCGAAAATATATAACTTCAAACGCCCAATACGCCGCCGTTTCAAAGCTCAACACACTAATGACTCTGATACGCGGTCGTTTAGTTATCTCATGAGTCATGTCTGATGAAGAAACTGTGAAAACAAAGGTTTATTTTCTTTTTAAAATCAGAATCTCATTTTGCGTAAAACCTTTTCGAATAGCGTTTTCTTGGAAGTCTCTTCGGTTGTGGTGTAAGGTCTCAGTGGCTCTACGAGATTCTGGGTTCGGAAGATCCAATTTCTTACTCAGGTAATGTTTTCAAATTTTTTGAATGTAACAGAGAATTTGCTGAAGCACTTGATATATTGTGAAATGTTGAGTAATGGACTTTTAGGATTGTGAAACTTTTGTTAAATTGTTTTTATGGGTTTCTATTAGACTTTTATTTGTTTTGAATTGACGCAAAACAATGGGACTACCAGATTTATTTGAAGACTCCTAACATGTAGAAATCTATGGGAGTAAGTGATGATTCTCCAGCTCCCACCAACCATGCTTGTTCTTTATTACTTCATCTGTCTCTGGATCATTACAGTAAATGGTATTTAGGAGACAACTGCGAATCTGAATCATGATTCATTGATTTGTACATAGAAACACACAAAAACGACAAAACTTGACAGTGCGGTTTGTGAATGATTTGTGAATTGAGCAAAGACGTACATGTACGTAAAATCATTCACGACTTTAAAGCGCAGACTTTTATCTATTGTCTGTTTTGCATGTGTTCCCTATCCGATCTATCTGTCTTGTTTATCTGAATAGTACCAGCACATTTACAAAGCAAAACAAAAAAACAAAACAATTCATATGCTATGGGTTTGGCTTTGAAGATACAATGATTGTCTCTCCGACTTATCGGAAAAGGCGGGGAACTGTCCTTTGAGGCACTTTACCTTGTAGCTTGAGCCTACGGTAGGACTCTCGGATATGGCAAGGCTTGATGTGTCCTGACTCGTTCCTTTTCACCATAATCAGTCGAGCTGTTTCCACCAGCTCACCAACAAACATTTTTGCTATACCACTAACAACGGAAAGCCTAGGGTCGTCGTTGTTCATATTCTTAATCCCTATGATTGTCTCTAATAATTTCTTCATGCTTGATTTGTGAAGAGTAGATCTCCTGAAACATTCATATCTGCTCATTTGTTCCTCTGTGAACTGCGATATAAGAGCATGCATCTTCACTACCTTCTTCTCACGATCATTAACTTCCGTATCCTCAGAGGTTTTAAGTTTCTTCACCTGCCGAGGAAGGCCAACATCGTCGTTACCATCTCCACTTCTGCCACCGTCACAAACAGGGGACTCTGGAGGAGATTCATCCTGCTCCTCTTCAATAGCCGTTTCAAAAGGATTTTTGTAACGCTTCATTAAAAAAAATATTTATTCATTAATATATGGGACCCCTTTATACTCATGTTTGGCTTTGTAAAAGAAGTTGTCTTTCCGATGTGGGACAACTTATATATTCTCATTTCTTGTTCACCAAACAATAGACTTCACTTCTCAAACTCATCATACAACTGAAACCCTAATGTTCAAAGCTATCGATCAAACTATCAGAAACAGAGCATCCTCTTATCGAACAAAGTACCTCTCTTTGGACTAAACTGCTCTAAGCCAAGAAGGTGCAGAGAGCTCTGCTCTGTTTCTATATCCTTTTCTATAAGGCTGGCCTATCTTTTTAATTGCAACAACAATGTATTAATTTCTAAGATAAATTATACACAAAAGAAAAGAGAGATTCTCGCAGAGAAAACGTAAACGTGGGACAATGTGTGCTTCCCATAGACAAGATTAAGAGACTATACACAGAAACTAATCAGTCATCACCAGTTCTATAGAGTTTAAAAGATAAAAAAAAAACGAAGTAGAAACAGAATCTGAGGTAGGAATCTGCGTAAGAAATCTAGATGAGAAATACAGTTGGAATCTTCAAATTTCGAGAGTAAAGTTCCACCTAGAAATATCGAACATGAAGCTCTAGTGGTAATGGGAAGAGAAGGCTAATCCTGCAAATCACTTTACCTTCTTGATCCTTCTTCTTAGCCAGCCTATACTCATCCATTACCCATGTCACCTTACACTCATTCACTTTATACTTCTTCTCATCTCCCCAAAATTTGTAAACCGGTTCTGCTTTCTCCTTCACACAGAACTTGAACACCCTCTTGAAACCAAGAACCTTGTTTCTTTTCGAAATGATCACTCTGTCACTCCTCATGATCCTCCAGCAGCCCACATCGCATCCGTCTGTTCTACCAGATTTCTCTGTGCGGTTAACGAAGAAGTAAAGCCCCTCTTGCAGCTCGGCAGAGCTCTGATCAGCATCCACAATCATCCACGGCGCTACACCGTACACTTGTTCGCTTTGGAGAAAATGGCTAGGCCAGTCGTTTCCCTTATCCACACACATCTTCAGATAATACGAGACGATCTCATCCGTTGGTATATTCGGTGCGCAGAGATCCCTCCTCGGCATGAAGTTCTCACGAGAAAAGGGTATAATCCATTTAGGCAGAAACGAGAGATGCTTGGCGAGCAAGGAACTAACCTCAGCTTGTAGCAAAAGCCTAATTTTGCAAATCACTTGGTCATGCTTCCATTTATCGACGAGCTTGTACTCTTCCATCACCCAAACTCTCTCTTCCTCTTCTTGTTCAGATCGTTTCTTATCCTTTTCACAGAACTTGAGAATCTTCTTGAACCCTAGAATCCTCCCGGTCTCTTCGGTCTTGATAAGTTTATCACGGGCCATGATCCTCCAGCAACCAGAGTCACTTCCATCGGTCTTACCACAAGCCTCTGTTCGGCGTTTGACAAACAAGAAGTGGTTAGGGTTGTGAGTATTGAAGAGACTCCATGGATTCAGGTTGTACACGTTTGCCTCTTCGTCTCGGAGGAAGTGGCTAGGCCAGGATTTGCGGTTGTTAATCATCATCTTCAGATAGTACGTGATTATGATCTCGTCTTCTTGAGAAAACACAGAGTAATCTTCCATGCCTTCTTGAGATATTATAGAGTGATCTTCCAGGTCTTCTTGAGATGTTATAGAGTGATCTTCCACGTCTTCTTGAGATGTTACAGAGTGATCTTCCATGTCTTCTTCTTAATAAAGTATGAAAACTGGATTGATGGGATGAGAAGAAGAAGATTTGCAGTGATGAAATGACTATCAGAGATATTTAGAGAGAAGCAAAGAAGAAGAGTTTGTTCTTCTTGGGGGTCAAGCGAAGAAGAAGAAGATGAAGACGCGGAAGAGATGTGATATTAGAGGGGCTTTATAAGTTAGTTGTTACCGTTTATGTCTTTCTTTTTGTTTATCTGAAACTTAATTTTTTATTCAAGAATAAATGTCACTTCACTTAGTGTATGTCTAATACTGGCAAATTCTCGTACTTTTTCGTCAGTAACAAGTTAATGCAACATAATCTTTAAATCCAAAAAAAAAAACACAATCCAATGTGATCAATCATGAGGCCATATTACATTTGTTTTGCAGAACGTGGGAATGATGATTGATTGATGATTTGTAGAGATAAGATAAACCTAATTTCAGTTTCAAAAATAAGCCTAATCTTGCAAATCACTTTTTTTTGTTGTATATCTAAGGTTTCATACTTTTTGTTTTTTTCCAGTCTCCTCTGATTTTATCAGTTTTATCACGATTCATGATTCTGTAACCTGATTCACATCCATGGGTTTTACCATAAGTCTATTTTTTACTAATACTAATTCATCTCTACATTACCCAACCAGATGTTTGTCTTGATTCATCGATCCTCTGAAGCAACAGTTTCTTCTCATTGTACATCAGTAATCGTTCGTCTGTGATACGGTCTTGAAGATTGATGAGATGTTACAAAGGGAGGATCATATGTTCAAGTTGCTGTGTGTTTCTCCATTGTTTTTGCTTATTTTGACTCTTGATTCTTGATATAGTCTGTAAAGCTCTTTTTCTAAATAGCACTCTTTTTGGTTTCTGAATTTATTGCTCCGTGATGAAGGATATGATTAAAAGTATGTTGTGATGACACAGCACAATGGCATAGGCAAAACTGTAGCTTTTAGAAGCACATATTCCTCCGGGAGGACGATTGGGGCGTGGGCATAAGGGTCTTTATGACACAATCAATAATTCGATTCATTTTCAATTAGGCCTTGCTCTAGCCTCCTTAGGAGTTATTACTTCCTTGGTAGCTCAACACATGTACTCTTTACCTGCTTATGCGTTCATAGCGCAAGATTTTACGACTCAAGCTGCGTTATATACCCATCACCAATACATTGCAGGATTCATCATGACAGGAGCTTTCTTCTCATTGTACATCAGTAATCGTTCGTCTGTGATACGGTCTTGAAGATTGATGAGATGTTACAAAGGGAGGATCATATGTTCAAGTTGCTGTGTGTTTCTCCATTGTTTTTGCTTATTTTGACTCTTGATTCTTGATATAGTCTGTAAAGCTCTTTTTCTAAATAGCACTCTTTTTGGTTTCTGAATTTATTGCTCCGTGATGAAGGATATGATTAAAAGTATGTTGTGATGACACAGCACAATGGCATAGGCAAAACTGTAGCTTTTGTGCCTTTGCCCAAAATTACAACATTATGGTCAATCAAAGCTTGAATCTTTCTCTTTCTACAAGAAACCGAACGAAAACCAATGAGAGCCTTATCTGCAAACAAATCAACACGTCAAGGTCTGAGCCAGTCCGAACCAAACAGCTCTTAAAACTCCAAACACGTTCTTGTCTCAGCTTTAGAGCTACAGCTCAATTATTTGCAGGAACTTAATTAAGCACCAAACGGCCAAACTAGTACGCAGTGTGTCACTAACTAGCCTTCATTGGCCCATCTCTTAGACATGGATTTCACATCACAACACAAATCATCGTAGAGAGGTTCAGGCAGCTCAAAACTGTAGTAACAAACATCCGTGCTTCCATGATTCATAAGCAGTCCTTAAATTTCGACATCTACTTAACAAAACTAATCAATATTTCGAATTGAGATTGTGGCATGGGACTGAAGATAAATATGAAACATCACACCTTGAAAATAGAATTTGGAACGGTGAACGGCTTAAAAGTGGGAGGCGGAAAAAAGAGAAGCCTGTCAGACAACCGTGCGACCACTCCGGAGAGGTCAAGACCAAGCCGGATAGCGATCCTCTACAGTGCGGATAGTCCGAGGACAATCGTGGCCGTTAATCACACTCAGATCGCACGGGCATGAATCATCAACCAGGTAAAGGGGCCTGTCTCCTTAGAAATCAAGGATACAGAGGTACGAGCCTATAGAACAGATCCTGTTCAAGTAAGGTCGTGACCACTTCCTTCTTCTCTTCGCTATATAAACAGAACGACTTCTTTCTGTGTTTCCGATATGGGACGAATAAACAACTTCAGATATACAAAGCTCAAAGCATCATACGTCGTCGTCTAGTTTAATCACAAAGAACTGAATAACTGAAACCAAAAGGTTTCTTTCTCTCAATCAGAACGCATTTCCTTAAAACTCTTTTGGATTTGGTTTGTTAAATGGTGTGTTTGATCGGAAAGGTACAGTTTTTGATTTCATCTACCGATTCCTTCGAAACTGATTAGGGCTGTTACTGGAAGAAGACAGATTATTACTCCCAAAATTAAACCAAAACCGGTACAAAACCCGGTTACTCATGCTCGGTCAGTCGGTTCTTTTTAGCCAACGTTAAAAATTTCAGAAAGAAAACGATGATAATGGAGAAGAAATTGATACCATTTTTATTTTTTCGGTTCAATTCTACGCAAGATTCGTAGAAAAACAATTAACCGAAACAAATTTCGAAGTTGGTGAAGCTATTATAATTTTAGATGATTGAATTTCAGTTTAAACCCAAACGAACCGATGAAAACCATTGGTATTTAACTATTTATACTAACACTATATGCAACGAGAGTGTTAAAACTTAAAACAATGATTCAACTTTTGATTTAAGTGGAGTGAAGGTGTTGAAAAATAATGATTCAACTTTTGATTTAAGTGGAGTGAAGGTGTTGAAAAACAATGATTCAACTTAGGCTATGTTGATGTATACAAGATTTAAAAGTTAAATCCAAACATGTTCTTTTGGTGGTTAGTATTTACATTTAAATACAATATTAAATATGATAAATTGTTTGTTTTTGATTGCTATTAGTTAATTAAAAATATTAAAAAGCACATGATCTATATCATTAATAAATAATTAATTATTCTATTTGAATAATATGTTTAAAAATGCATTTATAACCAAAAAATTATTAAATTTGAATAAATTTCAAATTTAAAAAATTAAGTAAATATTTAAATTTTATAATATTTAATTAATGAAAAGAAAAAAACAAATTTGCGGTTTTGGCAAAAACAATATTTTGTGATTTTGAAAAGAAACTCAGGTTTTGTATTTTTAACCGGAAAATCCAATTTTGTAATTTGATGAAAACATAAAAATTTATTATTTTGTTGAAAAAATTGAACTTCACAGCTTTGGATAAATACATTAGTTAATGGTTTTAGCAAAAACTATTATATGATTTTGGCAAGGAACCTGATTTAGTAATTCTGATTACAATTTTAGTTGAAAAACTCGATTTGATAATTTTATCGGAAACACACAATTTTTGAGGTTTAGTTATAAACTGATTTTACGATTTTACCAGAAACTACAAGTTTTTGGGTTTTGGCATAAAAATTTGATTTTACGGTTTTACAAAGAAAATTCAAATTTTCTGCCATAACAAAATAACAGCTGGTTCCACACCAAAACTTATAAGAAGAAATGAACTATATATATTCTATTGGATTCAAGGTGCATGTATATATTATTACACTCTAAAGTGGAAACAAGTTAGCTTAATATTCATAAAGGTTCAGACGTTCTAACATAAGACTCTTCCAACATAAACCATTATGATTGTAAAACAATACTCTTACACATCTCTGAATCCAGAAATAAACATAAAACTAGAATGAAGGCTGTGAACAGAAGCTTACTTCTGCGCCTAGCACGTAATCCTGCAGTTGCACTGAAGAATGTCCAAAAGGACAACGGATTCTTGGAATCACATTAAACTCTCTGACAATGAACCGACGCTTGAGGGTTTGTGTGATCAATGTCTATACAGTGTGGTACTGCTTTTTGCATCCACACACCACTATTTCCGAAGAAGAGGCAATATTTCTTAGAAGTAACAAGAACCAGTGATTTAGGCAGAACATGAACATCAAGGGGTTTTCTACTTTTCTTCCAGCTGGGTTGAGCGAGAGTCATAAGAACAAAAAAAGGAAGCCTGTCAGACAACCGTGTGACCACTCCGGAGAGGTCAAGACCAAGCCGGATAGCGATCCTCTACAGTGCGGATAGTCCGAGGACAATCGTGGCCGTTAATCACACTCAGATCGCACGGCCTTGATTCATCAACCAGGTTTAGGGGCATGTCTCCTTAGAAATCAAGGATACAGGGGTATGAGCCTATAGAACAGATCCTGTTCAAGTAAGGTCGTGACATATACCTTCTTCTCTGCGATATATAAACAGTATGGCTTCTTTGTAGACAAGCGGTATGGGAGGAAATAAATAAGTTCGCATACGGCATATCCAATACTCTGCCGTATTTAAAAACTCAACACATTAATGCCACATACGCTGTCGTTTAGTTTAGCTCAATGTATTACATGAGATTGTTCTTTCAATAGTCTAAAAAAGTTCTTTTTTTTTTATTTTTTTGATAAACCATATCGGCTGATCCGGTCGGTCTCGGGAGGAACGCACTTAGTGCTACAGAGTGGACTGACTACCACACTGCCTAACCCAAGTTTGGAATACCTTCCGACTAATGCCAGGGAATGAACCGATCATATGTTACGATCCACCATGTAAACTATTTGGACCAAAGTCCAAGCGCAGACTGGCCAAGTGATGATAATTTAGTTCCCAGAGAAAATCGAACCCAAAACTGATATGGGTACACACCAAGTCCTAAGAGATTGCCTCTAAAAAAGTTCTTTTAATAGCATCTTCCGAACTGGTTACTTCACAACCCACAAGGTACATTACTGGTTTATCTTTTATTCTTATAGTTTCCTGGACGTTTGTTGCCAGAGATAAAAACTCTCTAGAAGACAAAATCTCTGTGATGCAGGTTGAATATTTCACATCATCCAAAATTGCATTTTTCACCTAAATGACAAAATCAAATAACTATTTAATTTCCATAATCAAAAGAAAATTTGCAATAAGCAGCCTCTCATACAAAATTTATAACACATTTGAGTATACCCCAAAAAATAAGAACGTGTATCAAGCTTTACATGCTCTGTAATTAGTTTTTAGTTTCTTTTTCGTCAGTAACAAGTCAATACCAATTCCTTAGAAACTGGAGCTGCTACTGGAAGCAATGTAATTCTTTTCCAAACTATAACCAAAACCGGTTACTCGAAAATGGAGCAAGAAATTTATATCATTTTGAATTTATAGGTTAGATTCTACATAAGCTCGTAGAAAACCATACTAACCCAAAACAAAGTTTCAGTTTGGTGAACCTATATAGAATCAAGGTGACTGAATTTCAATTTGAACTCAAAACGAACTTATGCAACATGAACATCTCAATGTCCTTAGTATTGAAAATCAAAGAGAAGATTTGATACAAAACCCATAATTGAACTAAATCGGGACCATGCCAGTAGAGAACTAAAGTACAAAACCAATAAAAATATCCTTTTCAGGAGAGAGTAGCGATAACACGTTCACATTTAGTTTCCAAAATCTTGACAGCTTCAGTGAAGAGAACATCCGGAGGCATTGATCCAGTTGACTCAATCTTAACTGTAACAAAAAAAATACACAAAAAAACTCAATTACGTTATTCTATATAATGAACTCCAGAGCAAAAACGAATGTGTTTTTTTATTCTTGCTTACATATAAAATGGTTCTTGACACGTCGAAGAGCCACATTCTCTACCCATTCTTTTTCTCGACCCACATTCTCTATCCATTCTTTTTCTTCTTCGTCTTTGTTTCTATCCTCTCCATAATTTTTCCTCACGCATTGCCTACACAACGTGCACTCACGTGGCCGTGCTACCCTTGCCCTCTTCCTACCTGTTTTTCCATTTCCTCAAAGTCAGTTATGATCATCCAACAGACAACAGCAGAGAGAGAGAGAGAGAGAGTGTTGGTTGCAGCCAACTGTCATCATCCTCTCCTATTTTTTAAAAAGGATTTTTTACTTTACCATTGCCCATGTCTTCAATGTCAAAAACCTTCTGCGGGCAGGCTTTTACGAGTCGTTCAGCATCTTCATCCTCAACTTCCCTTAGTAGAATAACCTAAAAGATATATTATTACCAAACAATAAGCATTACAAGAAAGACTAGGATGAGAGGCAAGACTGAAGCTCTGAGGTTATATATAAACTTGTCACCTCAGGAAGCATCCGATACCAAGCCGTCGCTACTGGTGACCACTTTGCATGTGTTTTACCAATGCCCTTAACCGCATGAGCCTCCAGCTCAATCTCCTACAAAATAAAGATAAAAAAAAATGAGAGGAGGCAAGTGTTTTGGTTCATATGAAAGTTGTGACTTGTAACAGTACATGACCAGGGCCGAGTTTTGCGATCAATATGTCAGGATAGCTCGGAGAGATATTACTATCCTTAGCAGCAAATTCAGGGAAGGAATCTTTTTGGCTTCGGCTGAAGGAAGTATAAGTTTTTGGCTTTGAGTTTGAATCTCCTGATTCTTTAACCAACTCACTCCCATTTGGTAACCAAATCAGTTCCTTTGTTAAAACTGCGACAAAAGAAAGACAGCAGAGCACTCTTCATGAGAGAAGAGATAGAGCTATCAATGAGGATACCAAAGAATGTAACATTTTACCTTTCTTACGTCCTTCACCTTTTGCACATTTCGCGTGGAGTTTGAAAACGATGGTGTTCTTTTCATTTGGCTGGTCGTTTTCTATGTACACATAGATAAAGAACTAAACTGAGAAACATATGTAATTGGTTAAAGAGTTGGATCAATCAAATGCTACTTACCAGATAAATAGTCGAAGAGCTTGGGGTCTGCGGCAATAGGAACAAGACCCATCCTCTGAGCAAGAACTTCATCTTGAACAATGGATGTATTGTTTGCTATAAACACTTTTTCAAAAGCCATTGTAGGAAGCTTTTCATCAAGAAGAATAGAAAAAAAACACCTTAAAAACAAAACAAAAAAGACTAAAAGAATCATCAAAGGTTCAGAGAGGTTAATTTGAGAGAGACCAACCTCAGCTAGAAGGATCCTTCTGAAGGCATTGGCGATTGCTGCATCAATACCGATCATATCGAATGTCAATTCCATGCCATCTTTTGAAAGTTCGATCACATCGACTTTGAAATTATCAGAGAAGTTTTCGAGTTTTACACTGTTGTCAACTCCCACACCATTATAGGCACCCGAGTAAGCGATACTCGTCGTCTACAAGAACACACACAAAGATTAAAGACTTCACCTTTTAAAAAGATCATTACTTATATATCTTTTTGGCAAAGAGAAGAGACCAAACATATGACACTTGCCGTCTAAGGGAACACACACACAAGGATTAAAAGACTTAACTTTTAAACAAAAACTACACAATATCATTTTAATTTTGACGAAAGAAACCAAACCCACTTTGTATTCTTGTAAGACTATAAGACCCAACTCACAAAAATTAAAGCTTTTTGAAAGTAAAGTAAAGAGAGAAAGAGAAGGGAGTTGGTACATGAATAGGAGCGTCTTCTTCACAGAGGACACGAGTTCGCTGGAGTTGAAGATGCGGAGGAAGTCCTGTAGGGATGTCGGGGAGATCCATTATGTTGAAATTCTTGGCGAATGTCTTTTCTTCCTCAGTCACTATCCTCTTTTCTTTTTTGGTAGTCATCTTTCTTTGCAGTGAGTGGGCAACTCCGAAGTTTTAGGGTTTTAGATGAGGAGTGGGAGATGAATTTTCGACTTCTAGATGCGTTTCCTAGTCTGAGTTTTGATCAATCTCTCTTTTTTTTCTTTATGATTCCTTCGGCTCTTCTTTATTTGTTTTCCCGTTCTGAACTGAACTGGTGGAGTTGTGTGAGAAACAGAAAAAAAAACAGCAAGCGAAACTCGAGAAGGTTAAAACGGCGGTTCGTGTGATGAGAATCAAAAGAGCGACAGAAAGCAGTGGAAAGAAGTTAACTAGGGTTATCGACACGTGTTTAATCCTTCTAAAGGAGGGTTCTCGTGTTCATTTTTTTTTCTTGTTGAAATAATTCTACTTTTTTTAAACTCTATATTAGTTAATTAATTAAGATTTATATTTATCATTAAATTAAAAATACTGTATAAATAAATAAACAAATATTAACAAATTTCAATGAGAACAACATACTTAAATTATCTTACCAATATAAAATATTCAGTTTACGTTATTAATTTCCATAATTTTAAGGTGAGTTATTATTTTTAATAATACACGATATGAATGTACTAAGTAACAAATTAGTTAATCATTGAACATATATATACACACATATATGTCGTAAATATAAATTTTATAATTATGTTAAATATTTATATAATTTCAATATTAAACAATTATATTCTTAACTAAATCATTTATACACGACGAACATTAAATACATTTTATTTTGAAAATCACAAGCATTGTCAGAGTAAAATATATCAAAAAGATAGAAATTATTAAAATGTTAAATAACGTGAAACAATTGGATGTTTATCAGTTATTTGTAAAATTTTATCAGGTTTTATGTCTTTTTCTGCTAAATATTTTTGATAACTTTTAATATAATTATCTCAAAAGAATCCTTTTGTTATAACTTTAATTGTCACAGTCACCAGGCGCTTGTGGTCTGGTATTAAAGAGTTTACGGTTGTGAATTTCGTTATCTAGGTTTTTCCGGCTACTTATTAAAATAGGGTGAAAAATGTGGTTCCTCTAGATGTTTTCGATGAGCTCTCTAGCTTAACTCTGGTGGGACGATTATTAGACACTAATCAGATTTCTTTCGAAGACATCTGAATACAAGAATCATACAAAAATAATTTAATTATTACTAGAGAGAAGATTTTATCCAAAATTTACATCTTGTAACTAAACAATAGAATTTAATGCATTGATACTCAACATAAATATTAAATTTGAATAACTTATAAGATTAGTTTAATTTTTTTAATCAGATTGGATAATTCTGTTTATCCTTTTTTAAAAAAATTGGATAATTTAAATGAAAATCATATTAAATTATAATTTGTTGAATAGCCCACTATATATTAATTGAAAAATCACTTAAGTGATTTTTGATTATGTGTCAATCATAGGTGAACTCTTAATTTTTTTTTATAATTTGATTGGTTGACGATTTTTAATTTTTATTTATTTTAATTAGATCTAAAAAGAAAAAGTAAGTTTATAACCAATTAATATCACTTGGCAAATAAACTACATAATATTAAAAATAATGATTTATGGTAACTAATTTTTGAAATCATAGAAAGAGTATTAATGTTGATCAGTTTTTATATTTATAAAATACATAAAATAACAAACGACAAACAATTTATATAAATCGATATAATAATTTTATATTATTTTTTTCATCAACTGAAACATACTCATCTAGACTCTGACAAAATAATTGTATATTCTTATTTAAAACATTATATTTGTATATTAATTATTATAATAACTATTAACGTCTTATAAGTTCATATATGCTTTACAAATCACTTATAAGAATATCAATATTTTTATAAAATTGTTTATCTTGACTTATCATATATTTTAAATTATTATAAGAGGTTCAGGTTGTAAGTCATATATGAATATGTAGTTTTATGTTCTTATGTAATTGGATATGAATATGTCATTAATATTGATCAATTTTTATATTTATAATAAAATATATAATATTATTAATAATGATTTATGGTAACTAAACTTTGAAATTAGAGAAAGAGTATTAATTTTAATCAGTTATTATATTTATAAAATACATAAAATAACAAACGACAAAAAGTTTATACAAATTGATATAATAATTTTATATTCTTATTTATAATATTATATTTGTATATTAATTATTATAATAACTATTAATGTCTTATAAATTCATATATGCTTTACAAATCATTTATAAAAATTATAAATACATTATAAAATTGTTTTTCTTGACTTATCATATATTTTAAATTATTATAAGAGGTTGTAAATCATATATGAATATGTAGTTTTATATTCCTATGTAATTGGATATGAATATGTAGAGAATGTGTAACAATTATATTGTTTTAACTTTTAATCTTATTAAAGACATAAAACTTTTTTTTGTCAGCAAACTTTAGCTACAAATTATTTAAAAATAAAAAAAAATTAAAACTATACACCTTCAAAACTTAAAAAAAATTTAAAACTATACTACCTACAAAACTTAAGTAATATGTGGAAACTCCCTTGGTTCAGTGGGTTTCAATTCCTATTGAAGACGAAATTATACGTTAATGGAGAGAAGGTTTACAAGAGATCTGCAGTAAGGCGCAAATGGTACCGTAAAGAGTGGATCCGATAGGGCAGCTCATAAGTAGGTAGAATTGTCGGCTTTAGAATTGTCTGTAATATTTTCATAGTTTGTAATACCATAATTATCCAGCATTAAAAAAAAGAATTATGAATATCATATATAACTAATTTTACAAATTTTAAACAAAATACTAACAGATATTTAAATAGTCATATTCATTTTTTACAAAAAGATTTTTCTTATAAAAATATTTAATGAAAAACACATATTCAACTTTTTAGTGATAAAAAATATTTTTAATTTGAAAAGTTATTATAAATATATTGTTACAAAACATTCAAATCCTATCGATCAAGAAGTCAACTCATCATATAGGTAAACAAGCCTATCTTATCTTTTTTTTTTTGTCATCAAGACTCATATAGACTCCTCACACCAAACATAATCCTATCTTATCCTAAAATCGGAAATAATGAAGTATCCGGGAAACACCCGCAAAATTGTAGGCATCCACCTAATCTATATATTATATGCACATGATGCCGGACTATCATCTAATTTTAAATAGTGAACTGGTCAGTAAAAGATCTAAGAAGCTTTTCTAATTGAAAATGGTACTGTTTCTTTTGTTCTTAAAAGGAAAAGAAAAACTTTGAAGAGGAAAAAAATGAAAAAAATGCAGAAAGTGGAGTGATTGTGATTGGCGTCACGAGGCACAACTCAATGTGCAGAACCAATACCCACCTGCACCAGTTATTATCATTCTCAAAACTTTATTATTTTTGTTCTTTGGGATCCTATTTATATTTTCAAGATTCCTATCGATTATTTTTAAAAATTTATTATTGTCGATTTTGGCAGCCAACTTCTCCCACTTCTTCACCATTGTGACCCGCTTTCTCACGTCCCATCATTCATTTCATCCGTTTCTTTTCTTCTTTTATTCTTTCTTCTTCATCTTCCCTTAAACTACATTCTTTTTTCTACCATTTTTCAAATCATCAGATGTGTTTCTGTACGTTTCAAGAAATCCATCTCCTTCTCAAGATTCTCAATCGCAGTTAATTGGCTCCTGTCGATTCCTTGTTTCCTTTTTGCAGGTATTTATTTATTTTTCTCTGAACTTAATGATCGGAAAAGAATCAATCTTTGATTTTCTTTCATTTTTTTGTGTGTATCGCATCGTTAGATAAGGTTGAAAATTTTCTTCTGTAAATTGGATGAATCTTCTGATTTGATATGGGCAAAATCTCTAAACGGTATCCTTTATTACAAAGTTGCCATGTTCGTGAGATTTGATTATTATTTAGTTTTTAATTATTCAAATGAATCTTTGACCAGTGCCAATTAATCAAAATATGGTTCATGTATCCCCACTTAATAGGCGAGATCATAGAAACTTAATTTCAAAGATGCAAAACTTTATTCTCCATATATTTCGTTATATTTAGTTGACCATCTGCTTGTTTATAAAGAATCAAGCAAAAGTGTGGAAACTTTTAACGGTTGAGCAATTGAGAAGATGTTGGGAGGCAACAATGACAACAACCCTTTACCGCAGGGTAGCCAGTTTCACTACCAATCAAACACTTCCCTGAATCAGCCTCACTTGCTTGGAACCAGTAAGTTTCTTGATTTTTCTTTTGTTACAATTTTTATAATAAAGCTAAAAGCTTTTTTTTCCTTTTTGTATGTGGTTACAGTGAACGCTGGTTGCACTATTGATCCTGTAAACTACTTTGCTAATGATAACCGTGTTCCAATGATTCCGAATATCAACAAACGCGCTAGGGATACCGAGATCATACAGAGACAGCAGAAGCTGCAGATCTCTTTGGACTATAACTACAACAACAACAACAATAGTGTTGTTCAAAATGAAGTCGCAAAGCATAACTTAGTGTCAACTGGTCTGAGACTATCTTATGACGACGATGAGCGAAACTCTTCTGTAACTTCTGCAAATGGAAACATCACAACTCCAATGTTTCAGTCACTCGGTGACGGTATCAGGTTGGACTTTGATAGACAGAAAGAAGAGCTTGATCAGTTTATCAAATTCCAGGTACTCATTCTATCTCCAAATCTTATGTTATTTCTTTCTTATATATATATATATATCCGTTCCATGTATCCTACGGGACCTGAGTTCGAATCCGCCTACACTCAGATTATCACAGTGCGTGGCCACCGGGGCTTTCACATTCTCTCTCCTGAGAATGGTTTATCATTTTTTTTTATATATATCCAATGTTGTTCTCTCTTTGGAAACAGGGGGACCAACTGGCGAAGGGTGTGAGAGATATAAAACAGAGACATATCACGTCTTTTGTCACGGCCTTAGAGAAGGAGGTGAGCAAGAAGCTGCAAGAGAAAGACGAGGAGATCAAAAACATGAACAAGAAGAACCGGGAACTCGTGGAGAAGATAAAACAAGTGGCGGTGGAATCTCAGAACTGGCATTACAGGGCAAAGTACAATGAATCTGTGGTTAATGCCTTAAAGGTAAATCTGCAACAAGTGATGATGTCACATGGAAACAACATCAATGCAAGTGGTGTATTAGCTGATCATCATCATCATCAGCACCAAGTGAAAGAAGGGTTCGGGGATAGCGAGATTGATGATGGAGCAGCTTCATACAACCACATGAACATCCCGCGGGTACCAAACACTGGGATGAGATGCAAGTCGTGTAAGGTAAAGGAGGTTTCTGTCTTGCTTGTACCGTGTAGGCACTTGAGTTTGTGTAAAGACTGTGATGCGTTCACTGGTGTTTGTCCTGTTTGTCAGTCTTTGAAAACTTCTAGCGTTCAAGTCTTTTTCTCATGAGAAGAATCCATGAAATAGAGTCCCCGTCTTCAATCTTTTGAAAAGTTAATTATGGAGAAAGATGATCATATTTGTATGTGATTTTGATGATGAGTTCAAGATAAAAAAGTTGCTCGAGTCTTTTGCCTTTTGCCACTGAAAACCATGTAACATGAGCCTGCCGTTTAGTAGTTACTATGCCAGATATTCTTTGAAATTAAATTTTCAGTCTGGAAAGTGATACACATTGAGTTTGATTGAGACGTCAAGGCTGTGGATTGAGATTCTTGATTCATTGATGAAAGAAACTAATCTCCAATTGATGTTTTATCTGATTTCTTTCATCGTTCTCAGAATACTTTTTCCGAAGTAAGAGGGGATTGATTCATAGACCTGCTAAACTGATTTTGAGCATTAGGGAAAAGATGTATATGCTTAAATATATTAATTATTTTAAATTTAGTGTATACAAAAATATTCAAAATATTTAAATTATTATTTTTATTTTAGATTTTAAAAAACTTAAAATATATATGAATTAAAAAAACAATTTAAACAGATTATCAGAATTCCAGTCAAATCCAAATCGAATCTCATCCAAAATTTATAAATACCAATGAGGCTGAAATTTTCAACACTCAAAAACGGAATGGGTAAACCATCGTAAAACTTCAGCAATCACAAAAAAAAAACACACTCTTGATTACATTTATATATGTCAAAGGCCCAGCCGAGGCCCATATTCTATTTGCATTTTATAAAAGTACACGTGAACCTCACGTGATTTTATCTTCTTCATGTGTTGTCTACTTGTCTCATCCACTTGATCTCTCACTTCTCTTCCTCAAAATCGGACATTCAAACTCTTGTCAACTTCACTGGACATACAAATCCAAACACTTTGTCTCTGTTTTTTTTTTTACATTTGAAGGTTTTAACTAATGCTCCAAAGTACACTTCCAGCCATCACGAGCATCAAGGTTCAGTGGTTTGCGGAGGATTATGACACAACCTCCTACCTTAATCAAAGCATTCGTGTCAGAAAGGTAAAGCTCCCAACTTCATAGTTATAGGGTTCCAGAATCTCGGAATTTATTCGTTTTTCTTGGTCTTGTTATGTTCTTGTAACTTAAAAATCTTTCTTCTTGTTTTACAGACAACTAAAATGATGAAAATGGTTTCTCTCTGTGACATAAACCATGGGGTTGTGCCCAAATCTTCAACTGATTTGCGTGTGAAACCAAGAATCACAAGGTATGCTCAGTGCTTAGCTGCATCTAATCTGCTTCCCATTTGGATTGTAATCGAGAATTTGAAATAAGCTTTGTCATTTGACAATAGTGATTAGAGACTATTACTAACACATCTTAGCTTTAGCTTCCCAGAGGAGTTATAATCACAAGGTTACCGGTGTTTGATTCAAATGAACGGACGAATCTGAATGCTAAAAGAAAAAGAAACCTCAGAGTTGGGGCAATCGTTTGTAAGAGCTATGGAGATACATCAAAACTGTATCAAGAAGAGGAGATTCCCAAAGCTACACTGATATGGAGAGCAGTCAAACTGCCCATTTACTCTGTCGCTTTGGTTCCTCTTACAGTATGTGTATCCTCTGTTTTTCCCCCCTCCATTTTCCATTATATGCTATTAAAATATTCAATATTTCATATGCCACAGGTTGGTGCTTCAGCGGCCTATTTGGAGACTGGTTTAGTCCTAGTTAAACGTTATGTTACTCTAATGCTCTCATCAGTACTTATCATTACTTGGCTCAACTTAAGGTGATTGATTGGGGTTCCCTCTCTTACACTCTCTTTCATGTAAACACTCTTTCTAAACATTGTTTTATGTCAGCAATGATGTTTATGATTTTGACACCGGAGCTGATGAGAACAAAAAGGAATCCGTAGTGAATATGGTTGGAAGGTAAGTTTTCAACTTTGAAGTTTTATATTTTTTTTTTCGACTTACTTCTTTTATTGTTTGCTTGGAAAAAGCCGCGCAGGAACCTTCGCAGCCGCAATCACATCTCTTGTGCTCGGTGTTTCTGGTTTAATTTGGATATCTTGGACAGCAAGTAATATCCGTGCAATACTATTGCTTGCCTCAGCTATCTTATGCGGCTATGTATACCAGGTGAAATGCAACTTCCTCTTTGTGACAATGTGGTACTATAATCTAAAAGGGGTTTTAACTTGGTTTTAAGATACTTTGATATTTGGTTATAGTGTCCGCCATTTCGGTTAAGTTACCAAGGATTAGGTGAGCCTCTATGCTTTGCAGCATTTGGTCCATTTGCAACGACTGCTTTCTATCTACTTCTTGGTGGCTCAAGGTAATGTTGAACTTCTCTTCTAAACCCTAAACCCAAGTTAATACCTGTTTCCATGAGTTGGTTAAATCGTATTTGGCAGCGAGATGAGGCATCTACCGTTGAGCAGTAGGGTCCTTTCATCATCAATTCTTGTTGGTTTTACCACATCTCTCATCCTTTTCTGCAGCCATTTTCATCAGGTTGGTTAAAGAAAAAAAAATGGTCTAATGATTTCCAGAAAAGGAAACACTCAAACAATGCTGATTATCTTTACATTTGACCTAGGTTGAAGGAGATTTAGCTGTGGGGAAATTTTCACCTCTGGTACAGTTATGAAATACTTTAACCGGGTTTAATGTGGATATGGTGAATGTGTTTTTGATTTGATTATTTTACACAGGTCCGGTTAGGGACTGAAAATGGAGCCTTTGTGGTGAGATGGGCTATTCGTTTGCTATATTTGATGCTTCTTGTTCTTGGTTTAACCAAGATTTTGCCAGTAACTTGCACAGTAAGTTTAACACACAGATTTGAGAGAACATGAATGAGAAACAAGAACATCTAAAACCCCTTCTTTTATTGGTTGTTTCAGTTGTTGTGTTTCCTGACATTACCAGTTGGGAATTTAGTTTCAAGCTATGTCGAAAAGCACCATAAGGTAAAAAAAGAAGAAGGAACTATATCTAGATTGAAGATTGAAACACTTCTTTTTTTGTTTAATTATGTGAATCTTGAATGCAGGAGAATGAGAAGATATTCATGGCTAAGTATTATTGTGTGAGACTCCACGCTTTGTTTGGAGCCGCTTTGTCGTTGGGACTCGTTATTGCTCGCTAGATTTCACTTCGTCGTTTGGCCTTGTTGCATCTGAATATGTTTACTTTATTTCAAATGCTAAAATCGAACAGTTTAAAGCTATAAAGATATTCGATAATTAACACATTAATCTTTTTTTTAAAGGTCTTCATTGTTTGGGTTTCTTGTATTACAAATAACTGAAAATCAGAATTGACAGATTTACTTTTACTAAATTCTTGTATTGACAGATTTACTTTTACTTATAACACAAAATAGTTTTTCTTACTAAAAATAAACTACTTACAATAACATATAATATGTGCATTTGGTTACTCTTTAATAGGGATGCATTTGATTCTTTCTTTGCGAGAGTTTTTTGTTATAACAAACCATATAAGATAAAGAGTCTATTCAACCAAACCACTTAAATGAAAGCACTTGACCACGAAAAGTCTTAAAGAGTTGTTTGTAGAGAAGCAGGCGTACTAACAAATATTTATCTCTCGACAACGATTCAACACACAATGAAGAGTAAAATGAGAATCAGTCAGGCATACACTAATGAACCATCTTCCTAATAGCAATATCTGGATGTTGTTCAGTCTTCGTAGTAGAGCTTCTTCACAACTCCCTCAAGAACACCATCTGCACCAAAATTACCGCTGAAATCTTCGTTGCTGACAGGACCGGGAAGCTGGAAAGAGATGGTGAAGTGGCCTGGAGGGCATAAGTTTTGCGATAGCATCTTGAACACCTGATTGTGTTTGCACACTGTCTTCTCTCCCGTGGTTGTTACTCCTTTGATCAGAATCTTGCCGTCTGGTTCTATTTCGCAGCTGAACTCCTCTGTACGTTTCAAACATATCAGACACAAGCACCTCATCAACAAGTATATAAGGTTTTGGAGACTTACTTTCATCTCTTGAAACACCAGGGAGTGAAACACGAAAATAGTAAGAGTCATCGGATTCAGCAATATCAACCAAACCAATAGTTGGTCCGACCTTCCCCATGGCTGCACTTCCCGTGAGGGCAACTCCGGTTTTTGATTGAGAGATTAGGCTATAAAGCTCTGGAGTTGATTCGGAAGGTAGAAATATCATTGCTGGAGGTCCTGTTTTCTCTGCAGTCTCGTTGGCCTTGTTACCAGACATGGATGAATTACCATTTAATGGACCGACGTAAGGCAAACTGTTCAACGGAGCAACTTCGAGGACTTGTGGAAAACCGTTGCTCTCTCTCATCTCGTTTTGACCACTTGAAGACCTGAAGTACAACAATTACTTTCAAACCCATACACCTAGGGATGTTACTAAACACAAATCCAAAACAGCATAATTACTTAACCAAAACAATATTATGACAAATATCCTAACAAAGGTAACACATTTTGTTTTCCAAACACAACCAAAGAGTTTTTTTTTTTTTTTTGAAACACAAACACAAGTAGACATAATAATATAAGAAACAACAAAAAAGACACAGCAACGTTTCCGGCACCATCGACCATCATCTATACCAAACCACTAAACACCCTGAAAGCGAAAAGACAAACGTTTTTCTACTAATCGAACATAAACAATCAACTTCTGGTCATACCGTAGACAAAAACACCAAATAATTGAAAAAAATCGAAGAAGGGTTTTTTGTCGAGAGGTAACAACAGAAAGTGGAGATGCTTTTCATAAAAAAAATAACAGACCAAACCTTGGATGCTACTCAGAGATGGAGATAAGGCAAAGAGATGGACAAACGGCGGAGAAAAATGGAGAAGCGACGGAGGAAAGGAGAGAGAATGATTAATCAATGTTAAAACCTTAAACAAAACGGCTACGTTTTAGGTTACAGATAAACTATGGGGATTTTAACGTGTCCCGGTTTATTTTACTGAAAACTGAAAACCCATTTTAGTAAATGGATCTTAAAAAGATTACCAATTTAATACCCAACAAGCTAATTGAATCTAAAATAGACATTTATTTATTTATTTTAAAACCCATTAAACCCCAGAACAAAATCCATTATAACGTTTCTACATACACTTACTTGAACTAACCAGGCATATAGTAAATTTCAGTTGGTCGTTTATGCTTTGGTCAATATTGAATTCGTATATCCATTAGGCATATAAACTCATGTTCTTGAGAGTTCTAAAACTCTAGATTTGTATCAGTATATATATATGAATCGCTTGCGTTTGTTTTAGATTTTACTAGGGTCGGCCCGCCCTACGGACGGGATTTGATTTTAATTTTTGTTATTTTAGTTTGTATAATTGTTATTTGATCTTGTTGTTTGTGTGTCAAGATGGTGAATTAAAATGGTATGTACGAAACTAATTTATGTTTTTAAGTATGGGCGAGGTCAATGGTTTGATCGGATAGGGATAATATACGGGTTGAATTATTTAGTTTACTGATAGAGTCATGGTGGTTCTATAAATGATTGCTTTATCTGTTCTTTTAAATAGATTTTCATGTTATGGTGTTGACACAACTCAATAAGAATTTGAGGCAGTTTGAAATTGAGTTGGTTTGGCGTTTTTTTTTTAGATTTAGTTTTGTTGAATGCTACATCAGCCCTGTTTTTTTTTTAGTTTTTTTTGTTTGGTGTTTGATAATATTTTATATCTTAATTTGTTTTAACATTAGTTTCGCGTTACATATTTGTTACTTTTCTTGTATTTTATCTTTATTTTTCCATTGATTTTATTTGTTATAAAAAGATTTGTCTTCAGTTTCGTCGCAGTTGATCAATTTTGGTAACTAATGCAATCGTTGCAATTATTTGACAAAGACTTGTATTTTTCTTTGCGGATCTCTTAATATGTTTGTTTTAGTTTAAATTATCTTGTTTCGCTTTTGTTTACTTTGTATCTTTTCGAGTTATTTAATATTATAGCTTTTATTAAACTGTTGGCAAATATACTTTTTTATTTTCATATCTATGCATTTTTAATAATTAATAACATTAGCTTTCACTACTTTTTACAATAGCTTTGATTACTTCTTTTTTGTTTCTCTATAAATCACATACTTTTCACTATTAAGATAAAAAAAGGTGGTTATCTTTTTTTCCAAATTTCACTTAAATAAAAATACAATAAATTTTCAAAATTTTAGTCAATTAGATTTAACACGAAAAACATGAGTCATTCCTCGTTTAAATATTTTTATTTCTTGAATTCAGAAATATTTTATTTGTATTTCTTATAAAATTATATTAATTTATAGGTGAAATTTTAATTTTAACAAATTTACTCTATATTTTCTGAATTCAGCAATATTTAGTCGGTTTTATGGATTACTCCAGCCGATTTTCTTGATGCAAATGATTTTCACATATATTAACAATTTACTCTATATTACCACATCCACATGACCTTTATAATTATATTTTCATATATTAATATTCTATTTTACTTCAAATTAATTATTTATATATATTATTAATTAAAAATATCAAAAATATCCATACTTTCCGTTTTCTATGTAATCCTCACAAATTTCTGGCTAGTGAGCCAACAGTTCAAATAGCTTTTTACTTTCTGCTCGTCTCCTACTCTACTCATTAGGACACCTAGGATTACACTCACAAACTTATAATCAAATCTAGCTGAGATACTATGATATGAGAAGAAGCTCTTAATGGTGTGTCAGCCTCCAACTTCCTCGCCAAATATTGTCTAATCTCTTCTCTACCCAATTTTGTGATCGGCTGGAGTAATCCATAAAACCGGTTGATTACATAAAGAGACCTATATCATACATGATATGTACAACGACAATCGGTTATGAAAACAAAGCTTCAAGCTTAAGCTACATAGGCTTAAGCAGAAAAAGACAGCGTACTCTTATCTTACACTCCATACCGTTAGTAATCTTAGTAAGCATCATGTATAAAGTTTACAGACTTTCTGAATTTTTCACGTAAATATAGCCTTTGAATACAACCCACTTGCATCACAACGAATGTAATAAAGGAAATGTGTGACGCACCTTTTCAGCTGTAGGTAGGTCCTTGGGTTTTAAAGACAACATATTCTCTAGCAGATGAAGCAGGGGGAATCAGCATGTGGAAACTTATGTGAGAAATGAATAGGCTTCTTCTTCTTCGAGCTTTCCTGTTCCTAACATGTCGCATTCAGTGCACACATTTCAGCCAAAATAGTAACAATGCAGCTGTGGAATCTGGAAAGGGACGTAGACCTTCCAATGGCTTCCGCAGATTTGAGTTTCCAACATATCTCATCAAATCTAATTGCTGGACCACATGTTCACCCGGGGAAAAGAAGTTTCCTTGTAAGAGCTCTGCAGAAATGCACCCTATACGTTATTGTCAGCGTACTGAACATAAGAAAATAATTAAAAAAAAAGAACATTACAAAGCCAATTACAATCTACAGGAGAAAGCACTAATGGCTACCATTTCCTATTAAGATAACATGTGATAAAATAATGTACGATTATGAAAACGACTTTTGCGTACAAATGGAAAACAACAAATGAGGCAAACTTATATTCCAAAGAGCATGCCATAATAACTTGATGGGTCACGTTGATTTCCCCAGCAATTATGTAGACCCAACATGGGAACACAATTTCTGCAGCTTTTGGATTACCAAAAAATACCCTAGCCTACAACTTGGATACGAAGATACGGGGAGATGTGAAGAAATAAACTATACATTAAGAAGATTTTATATTCACAGTTGATATTAGCTGGTGCCCGAAAAGATCACAAATTCACATTACTTTAATGAGTGTGAAAGAACTTACATTAGCTTCTGATGCTGGATTTACCTTTCCGTTTACTGTGAATGGTCCACCAAGAAGAACAATCTGTCCGACATTTTTTTTTAAACTCAGGTTCAAGCTGAACAATCTGCATGTAAAGATAACAAAATCTTCAATAAGATAGTGAGATAGAGATAGAGATGAGACCCAACAAATGAGCATGAGAAAGTCTAACCAGTGCGATGTTTGCCAGAGATCCCAAAGCAACAACAATGAGCTCTTGTGTTTCGTCTCTCCTAGGTTGGTTGATTTTCATCGGTTTGCCATGGAGACGTAAAAATTTAGTAAGCGTAGAGAGCCGGTAGGTTGCGATGATCACTTAGCCCATTGAAAACACTGACCTGCGAAGTTGTTACGGTAAGTAAAAGTGAGATGCAAAACATAAAATAACAAAATATTGATCTGGGTCAAACGAATATCAAAGCAAAGCAGTAACATTGATCTAAATGAAGAGAGAGAGAGAGAGAGAGAGAGAGAGAGAGAGAGAGAGAGAGAGAGAGAGAGAGAGAGAGAGAGAGAGAGAGAGAGAGAGAGAGAGAGAGAGAGAGAGAGAGAGAGAGAGAGATTATATGGAGGTGGAGGAGTACCTGAGAAGTTGCTTGTTAAAAGTTAAGGTTTTGCAATCCTATGTTGGGAAGGTGTAGAGGTGGAGAGAGTTAATAGGGACTCTAAACAGCCTTGGGTCATAAATGGCGTTGTATTACTTATTCCCGTAACGGTTCAAGGAGATGAATTGCAGACGGACCAACACGGAGCTCCACCCAGAGATTTCTCACGAAGATGCGTCTCACACGACTCTACAACCTCAATTGTCAATGGACCTAATTGGAGTTCGATAAAGAACCCTAGATACCAGAAGTCTTCATCCTCGAAGAAGTTGAAGGCTACGACGGAGCAAGCTGTTGTTTTGGTTTCAGCCCATAAAACATTATTCAATGCCTATAACAAAAGAAACTCGGTAAGTCCTTAGCATTAACACGTTCAAAAGAAAGTTGTGGGAACCGAAATTCGCACTGTCGATTTTAGTTAAGTTAATCGAAGGAAAACTAAGTAAACCTAGGTTTCCCTGAAGGCTCGGATTCTCTGCGATAACCAAACGAAATTGATAGAAAAAGCAACGTCGCGGAAAAATTGCACTAAGGCGTTTTATTGAATAGATGGTACAATATTCTTCCGAAAAAGGGAAGTAGAGAAACGCTGAAGCGAAAAAACGACGGAAATAAAGGAGACAAAACGTTCTAAGCTTTGCTCCGCTAGTCTAACTCCTAAGTCCTAAGCTAGCAGGAATTCTCTAAGTCCCTAAGTTTCGGATTTGCTCTCTCTCTGAGATTTTTTGCTCTGCCTTTCTTCCTCTCCCAAAGCTCCTTTATATACTCCTCCTTATGACGGTCTAACCTTCTTCTGGGCCGCAGGGCGGGCTTCCTTCCATTTTCGTCGGCCTCCATGCTTTTCGGGAAACTTGACATTTTATCCTTCCGGAAATTTAACATTTATCTTGTTATGTAAAGATAAACGTAAAATCGTCATATCTATCTTAGATAATCGTAAACGGACTGTCCGATCGTGTTTGGTCCCTTTTGGGCCGTTTCCAGGACTTCCGTGGTTTTCTACGATCTCTCCGGAAGTTCTTCATTCGTTCGTAGAGTTGAGACGAGTGGTGTCTTAAGATAACCATCGCTGTTTCGTACGAAGAATTTAAGATCTTCCTTCCTGTCGATACTTTACGAGTTTCCGAAGTTTTCCCGACGGTCCTAGATTGGAGTAAGAACCGGAGTTTCGTATATGGAATCTCAATGATTCGTCCTGCGAGGACTTGGGAAAGACTCGAAATACAGACTTCCGATGGCCGGGGACTGGGATTCGTGTACGAAAGATCGTCATCCGAAGACCCGAGCCAGCACGGGGCTAGCCGCCCGGCGACCACGGCCAGCACGGGCGCTAGCCGCCGGCGGCCACGGCCAACGCGGGGCTAGCCGCCCGGCGGCCACGGCCAGCACGGGCGCTAGCCGCCGGCGGCCACGGCCAGCACGGGGCTAGCCGCCCGGCGGCCACGGCCAGCACGGGCGCTAGCCGCCGGCGGCCACGGCCAGCACGGGGCTAGCCGCCCGGCGGCCACGGCCACACGGGCGCTAGCCGCCGGCGGCCACGGCCAGCACGGGGCTAGCCGCCCGGCGGCCACGGCCAGCACGGGCGCTAGCCGCCGGCGGCCACGGCCAGCACGGGCTAGCCGCCCGGCGGCTACGGCCAAGGCCAGGGTCGACTGCTCGGCTCCTTCGGTTCACGGGTGTTCGCGTTCGTTTTTCGGAAGGTTTTTCGTATGACAAATAGACTTAGCCGTTGATTTCGAGATAACCGTTTTTGACCCCAACAGTTAGCCCCCCAGCATGCAAGATGCGGGAGCGATTTTGTGTGCGAAAGATTTGAAAATCGAAATTTTCGGCTAGGAATATTTTATTCCGAAAAACTCTACCACCTTTGATTTCTTATAAGTAGCACCTCATCTCCCTCTCATTTTTCACTCACTCCCCTTTTCTAAAATTTCAGAAAACATGGCTTTCTCTCCAAATGAAAAGAAGGATTCCGATGTTGAAATGAGTGAAGCAACCAGGCCTCGCCGGCGCAGGATACTCCTGCTCTTACGCAGACGTTCGTCGAGGGGTTCAGTTCTTTTCAGGAAAAGATGGAGCGACGCCGTGCCGAGATGGAGTCTAGCGTGGCAGGTCCTAGTGCTACTTCCGTGGTTCCGACTCCCGGATCCGATGTCACTTTAACTCCGGATCCTGCGGCCTTGGTTCTTGGACCCGATGTTACTCCAGTCCCGATCTCCACACTTCCAGCCTCTGGACCCGATGTCCCTTTGCTTGCTGGAGAAATTGTTGTTTCGGAGCAAGCACCCGATGTCCAGGCTCGTCCGGAGGGTTCTCCTTTGGCGCCGATAGTGGTTTCGGAGGATGCGGTGGAAGTCATGCCTCCTCCTCCAGAGAAAAAGAGGGAGATCGTCTTGGGACTTCCTGCATCCAACGCTGTTCCACCATCGAGGGGACGTTCAAGAGCTGGGGCTGTCGGATCAGCGAAGAGAAAAAGGTGTACTAGGAGTGAGGAAGGCGAGGTTTCGGCGAGATTATCGCAGCATCGCTCCAAGGTATTTTGTGAAAACCTTTTTTCCTTTGCTATCCCCATGATTCTTACATTCTCTCGTGTGATCAGTTTGTGTCGTTGATCGACGGGATGCTTGGAGATTGCGGACTGGAAGTTACACGCTTGTCCAAGGAGTTGGATTCGTCGCGGGAAACTCTGAAGCGTACCGAGGCTGCGCTTCAATCGATTGAGAGCACTCATGCTGCCCAGACATCATCGCTTGAAGCTAGGATCAGCGATCTCGAGCGTGATCTGGGAAAGACTGTGAGCTCGCTGCTCAAAGCGAAGGAGGAGAAGAAGAGCAAGTCCTCGGAAGTTCGACGTCTGAAGCGGCGGATCCAGCGCTTTGAGGAGACGGGAACTTGCACTGCGGTGGAGCTTGCCGGCCCGTCATCCTCGGGTACCCTGGTCCCGGGTTCGGAAATTCCAGAGGTCCAGGATGCTAGAGTTGCTGCGGACAAGGATGGTGAGGAAGTCGGCGAGGGCAATGGCGAAGCCGTTCTTGCTTTGGGTGAGTCGGAAGATGAAGGCGGTGTCCCGGAGGACGCCTAGGTTGATCAATCCCTGAGGGGATTTTTATTTTGATTGTATTTTGGCCGTTGGCCATCATGTATGGTTTCGGGACTGGCCGTTGGTGGCTTTGAATCCCTGCCCTTTTTAGGGCGCTGTATTGAAGTCGCGGCACGCGTTTATAAAATATTTTGCGTTTTTAGAACTTCTGTTTGTCGAAGTTAGAGGGGCAGGGTGTGAGTTGTCGTCTCATTCCTGCCTCCCTGATGATCACCGTATCCGTAGTTTGTACAAAGCGAGATTTTCCTGCGGTTTACGATCTACGCGAAAATTCGTGGAAACGTACAGACTTGAGTGAAGAGACAAGTTTTGGGATCTCGCGTCGTTGACGCTTTGCCTATGAGATGTTAAGATACCAGCAAGGCTGGGTTTAGGGCACGACCTAGGTTTACTCTCAGACTGAGGCTGTGCGATGACAAATCGGCTTTCGTTTTGCCTGTTCGTGATTTTAACCTGATTCGTACCGTTTTAAAATCCGCGAAGTGGTATCGGCTTATATGATTTGTATGGGCACGAATCGAGCTACTTCCTTTACGAAGTGCTGAACCAAATTTGGATTTTTTGTATAGCGCGCTATGGGATCCTTGTCGGATGTAAAAGAGCCTACCCTTAGGTGGCTTGTCTGTTTAGGACGTTAGAGTTCGTTTGTTGTGATCAGCAACAACGATATGATGCCGTTTAGAAGGCGTGTGAAAGTTCTAATCGAAAAACGGATGTTCGAGCACGAAGCGACGTCTCGCAGTGCTTTGAAGTTTGTTTTTCTTATGCCATAGAGGACTTATGGGCTTTTTAGAAATCGCGGAATGTTTCCGGGCGATAGTTTTATGGATACTGGATTCATTGTTAAGGCCGTTAGGCGAATTGATTGTGGAAAGTTTTCGAAAGTTCGGTTTTTTCGAAAATTGCGGGGGCGTGCGGGTGTACGCACCCCACTCCCCCCTTTTTGAATCGGGGGGATAGCTGAACCCACCGGTTGGCGAGTTGCCTACGTACCTCTTTCGAGGATCAAGCCATCTCGTAGTTCTGTTGTCCACGTTTGCGCTCTAGTGGTAGTATTTCTTGAGGTGCATAGCATTCCAAGTTCTCGGGATTTTTACGTCTTGCATGTTCGCGATTTGGTACGAACCTGGTCGGACGACTTTTATGATTTTGTATGGTCCTTCCCAGTTTGCTCCCAGTTTTCCTGCGTTTCGTTCAGCAGTGTTTTGGAAGACTTTTCGCAAGACCAGTTCACCCTCTTTGAATCTTCGATGACGCACGTTCGCGTTGTAGTATTTTGCGGCGGCCTGCTGGTAATTTTGAATTCGGATGAGGGCTTGGTCGCGACGCTCGTTGATGAAGTCAAGATTATCCAGCAGCATGGCATTATTCAGATCTTCCCGTTCGGGAAGAAATCTCCCCCGTACGCCGGGGAATTCTACTTCCGCCGGAATCACGCATTCTGTTCCGTAAACGAGAGCGAATGGAGTTTCCCCCGTTGCTCGTCTCGGAGTGGTTCGATGAGACCAAAGGACCCCTTCGAGTTCTTCTGCCCACCGTCCTTTTTTGGCTTCCAAGCGTTTTTTCAATCCGTCTAGGACGGTTTTGTTTATGGTTTCAGCCTGTCCATTGCACTGCGGGTATCTGGGAGTAGACTTGTTAAGTCGTATTTCTATTTTTCGCAGAATGCCTCGAATCGAGTGGAAATAAACTGGGACCCGTTGTCCGTTACGATCTCGTATGGGACACCGTGTCTGGTTATGATGTTTTTCCAAACGAAGTTCTCGACTTGCACGTCTTTGATACTTGCGTAGGATTCTGCTTCCACCCATTTTGAAAAGAAATCAGTGAGGACCAGCAGGAAACGTTTTTGTTTTGATTTATGCATTGGTCCGACGATATCCATTGACCATCGCATGAAAGGGTACGGGGACGAGATAGAAGAGAGGATCTCGGCGGGCTGATGAATTGTCGGGGCGTGCCGCTGACACTTCTCGCATTTCCGAGCGTACTTCTCGCAATCCTTTACCATAGTTGGCCAGTAGAATCCGTGGCGTTTTATTTTTGTTGCGAGAGACCTTCCGCCGGAGTGGTTTCCGCATGATCCGGAATGAACCTCTTCCATGATTTTTCTCGCCTTCTCTCCTTCTGCGCAAGTCATAAGAGGTCCGGAGAATCGCCATTTGTAGATTTCGCCTTCCACGGTTACGTATCGTGCTGCCTGGATTTTTATTTTCCGGGCTGCCCATTTCTCCGCGGGTAGGGTACCATCTACGATGTAGGCTTTGATAGGTTGTAACCAGGGAGCGTCGCAGCCATAGTCTGTTTGGTCTGCGTCGTTTTCCGGTTGATCTTCGTTTTCTTCCGCGTCTTCGATCTGTGTTCTGATCAGGTTGGCGATCACCGGCGGTCCGATGCTTGGATGCTCTATGAATTCGACGGGAATTATTCTCTTAAGCCCTGGATCCGAGCTTGAGGCGAGAGCGGCTAAAGCGTCAGCTTGGACGTTTTCCGAGCGGGGAATCCTGGTTAGCGCAAATTGCTGAAAATCGTGGGCCAGGTCTTGGACGACCTCCAGATATGCGTTCATCCTTTCATCCCTTGCTTCGTATTCTCCGCTGAACTGGTTTGCGACTAACTGAGAATCGCAGTAAGCGTGAATGTTTTGGATCTTCAGCCCCTGGGCCAGTCGCAGGCCCGCAATTAGCGCCTCGTATTCTGCTTCGTTGTTGGATGCATGAAAATCCAAGCGGAATGATTGCTCGAGGATTTCTCCTGTCGGCGAGGTGAGCCGGATCCCGATTCCAGATCCTTGCTTGGTCGAAGATCCATCGACATGGAGATCCCATGTTGACCCTGGATCCTCGTTAATCAAATCCGTCGTGGGTAATTCTACCAAGAAGTCCGCGAGTACCTGCGATTTCGTGCAGGTCTTCGGACGATATTCGATATCGTACTCGCTTAGTTCGATCGCCCACTTCGCGAGTCTACCAGACTGGCTTGGACTGTGTAGAATCGTCCGTAACGGAAAGGTGGTAAGTACCACGATGGTATGAGATTGGAAATACGGTCTAAGTTTTCTTGCCGAAGTTATGACAGCGAGTGCCAATTTTTCCATCAGCGGATACCGAGTTTCGGCATCTAGTAATGTTTTACTAATGTAGAAGACCGGTTTCTGTTCTCCGAATTCTTCTCGAATCAGGACGCCACTGACTGCTGATGTGGATACTGCGATGTAGAGGAACAAGGGCTCTCCGACTACGGGCTTTGCGAGGATAGGAGGGGTGGCCAGATACTGCTTCAGCTGTTGGAAAGCTTTCTCGCAATCCTCGGACCACTCGAACTTTTTGTTCCCCTTTAAGGTTTCGTAGAAAGGGAGACACTTATCCGTGGAGCGCGAGATGAATCGGTTTAAGGCCGCGACTCGTCCCGTTAGCCTCTGGACTTCCCGCTTGGTTCTCGGGGAAGCCATTTCTATCAGTGCGTTGATTTGTTTCGGATTGGCCTCTATTCCGCGGAATGTTACGAGGTAACCGAGAAATTCTCCCGACGCCACGGCGAATCTACACTTTGATGGATTGAGTTTCATTTTGTGCTGGTTCAATCTCTCAAAGCATTCCTCTAGGTGGACTACGTGATCGCGTTCGTCAAGAGATTTTACCAACATATCGTCGATATACACCTCCATGGTTTTTCCGAGTTGCTCGGCAAACATCCGATTGACGAGTCGCTGATACGTGGCGCCGGCGTTCTTAAGACCGAAAGGCATTACTTTGTAGCAATAGGTTCCTCGGTCGGTAATGAATGCTGTCTTCTCGCGGTCTTCGGGATTCATCATGATTTGATTGTAACCGGAGAACGCGTCCATGAACGATAGGAGTTTGTTTCCTGCGGTCGCCTCGACTAGACGGTCGATGTGCGGAAGCGGAAAACAATCCTTCGGGCACGCTTTGTTGAGATCGGTAAAGTCAACGCATACTCGCCATTTCCCGTTCTTTTCTTGACGACGACGGGATTGGCGAGCCAGTCGGGATATCTTACTTCTGTTATTGATCCAACTTTGAGGAGTCTTTCGACTTCCTCATTGACCGCAGTTGCCCGTTCGGGGCCTAACTTTCGCCTCTTTTGTTTTACGGGTTTGTGGGTTGGATCAATGTTGAGTTCGTGACATGTTATGTTAATGTCGATTCCCGGCATATCTTCCGCAGCCCAAGCGAACGTGTTAAGGTTCTTCTTGAGACATGCGATGAGTTCTGCTTTCAACGGATCGCGAAGATTGGCTCCAATCTCTACGCACCGCTCTGGGTTAGTCTCATCGAGGCAGACCGAAATTACAGGTTCGCAAGTGGGCTCACGTTTCCCTTCCAGGACCTCAGCTCTTTGCGATTGCCAGAAGATTTCTGGAGGGTCCTGCGATGCTGGTTCGTGAGTTGCTTGCTTTTTTGGTTTAGTTTCGGGCTCAGAGTTTTTCCGTTTTAACCCGGCGGTCAAGCAGACTTGCGGTGCTTTACGATCTCCTTGTATCGTTTCCACTCCGGAGAGGGTCGGAAATTTGAGGCACAGATGGTAGGTCGAGGGGATCGCTCGCATGGAATTTAACCACGGAGTTCCGACGATCGCGTTATATGCTGCTGGACCGTCGACTACCAAAAATTCTGCCGTCTTTGTGACGCTCCCGGCTCTGACCGAAAGGTCGACCGAGCCGAGGGTCATTGTGATGTTTCCTGAGAGTCCGATTATCGGATTGGGATTGTCCGTGATAGCGTTTAGGTCGATTCCCATCCTCTCGAGGGTGTTTTTATATATAATATTTGTCGAGCATCCGGTGTCGACCAATATTCTCGCTACGTCGATGTCCTGGATCGTTAGTCTGATAACGAGGAGTTCGTCGTGAGGTTTGGCTTGACCACCGTTGCTCTATCCCCGAATGACACGATGTTGCGGACAGGTGATGTGCCATGCTGTTGTTATCAATCGTAGGTTTTTGAGTAAGAGAATCCGACCCCCCCTCCTTCTAGCGCCAAACTGTGGGAACCGAAATTCGCACTGTCGATTTTAGTTAAGTTAATCGAAGGAAAACTAAGTAAACCTAGTTTTCCCTGAAGGCTCGGATTCTCTGCGATAACCAAACGAAATTGATAGAAAAAGCAACGTAGCGGAAAAATTGCACTAAGGCGTTTTATTGAATAGATGGTACAATATTCTTCCGAAAAAGGGAAGTAGAGAAACGCTGAAGCGAAAAACGACGGAAATAAAGGAGACAAAACGTTCTAAGCTTTGCTCCGCTAGTCTAACTCCTAAGTCCTAAGCTAGCAGGAATTCTCTAAGTCCCTAAGTTTCGGATTTGCTCTCTCTCTGAGATTTTTGCTCTGCCTTTCTTCCTCTCCCAAAGCTCCTTTATATACTCCTCCTTATGACGGTCTAACCTTCTTCTGGGCCGCAGGGCGGGCTTCCTTCCATTTTCGTCGGCCTCCATGCTTTTCGGGAAACTTGACATTTATCCTTCCGGAAATTTAACATTTATCTTGTTATGTAAAGATAAACGTAAATCGTCGTATCTATCTTAGATAATCGTAAACGGACTGTCCGATCGTGTTTGGTCCCTTTGGGCCGTTTCCAGGACTTCCGTGGTTTTCTACGATCTCTCCGGAAGTTCTTCATTCGTTCGTAGAGTTGAGACGAGTGGTGTCTTAAGATAACCTCGCTGTTTTGTTTCGAAGAATTTAAGATCTTCCTTCCTGTCGATACTTTACGAGTTTCCGAAGTTTTCCCGACGGTCCTAGATTGGAGTAAGAACCGGAGTTTCGTATGCGGAATCTCAATGATTCGTCCTGCGGGACTTGGGAAAGACTCGAAAATACAGACTTCCGATGGCCGGGACTGGGATTCGTGTACGAAAGATCGTCATCCGAAGACCCGAGCCAGCACGGGGCTAGCCGCCCGGCGACCACGGCCAGCACGGGCGCTAGCCGCCGGCGGCCACGGCCAGCGCGGGGGCTAGCCGCCCGGCGGCCACGGCCAGCACGGGCGCTAGCCGCGGCGGCCACGGCCAGCACGGGGCTAGCCGCCCGGCGGCCACGGCCAGCACGGCGCTAGCCGCCGGCGGCCACGGCCAGCACGGGGCTAGCCGCCCGCGGCCACGGCCAGCACGGGCGCTAGCCGCCGCGGCCACGGCCAGCACGGGGCTAGCCGCCCGGCGGCCACGGCCAGCACGGGCGCTAGCCGCCGGCGGCCACGGCCAGCACGGGGCTAGCCGCCCGGCGGCCACGGCCAGCACGGGCGCTAGCCGCCGGCGGCCACGGCCAGCACGGGGCTAGCCGCCCGGCGGCTACGGCCAAGGCCAGGGTCGACTGCTCGGCTCCTTCGGTTCACGGGTGTTCGCGTTCGTTTTTCGGAAGGTTTTTCGTATGACAAATAGACTTAGCCGTTGATTTCGAGATAACCGTTTTTGACCCCAACAA
>NC_079516.1:10218987-10246373 GCF_000801105.2 Raphanus sativus
AGCCTCTTATTATATATAATAATCCAGACCATTATGTATTATGTACTATGTGCGTCTGCAGTCATAAGGTACACAAAATTATATGGTCTAAATAAATGAATTTATTTAATCAGAATTATAAAAGGAATTGTCTTGCTCCATTTTTTCCTTTCGGTTTACTAATAGACAACAACTTTTTCGTTTGCTAGTTTATAAGATTTCTGGAAACTCCTATTTCATATAGTAGTTAATGTGTAATATATTAAATATATGAAGCTACTTATAAAAATCGTACGTAAATCCTTTTTTCTGGAAAGTAGATGTTATATATCAATTTCTATTTAGATGAATTGACCTTCGCTTCTCCTTTTACTCTTTTTATTTTCTCACTTAAAATGTAATTTGTTAATTTATGCAATCATATTGAATATATATGAAATTTTTGTAATTAGACAAAAAACTGAAATTTTTAAAATCCGATATGAGATTTTGGATAGAGGACTTTCTAAGTTATGTAGTTTTGTCACAGTTAAGTGTTCCTCAATATCTTGAAGTTTCATTCCATTTTCGATGCTACTAAATTCTCATGATTGTGTTGAAGTTTTTTATCAGTAGAAAGGGTCTCTGAAACATATGAGTCTAAATGTATGAAGATCATTAGATTTTCTTTTTTTTTTTATTTAAATCAATGCTTCTGGTACCTATTTAAGATCACAAGGTATTACCAAAAAATTATCATTCTATCACATATTTGTTATCCAGTCGATTTTTTCACACAAACTACCAATAAAGAACACACATTTGATCCATAAAGTATTTCAGATATAAAAGATTCTCTTAAATATCTTTATCATAACTGATTACTAATTTAATAGCTTTTCAGTTTATTGTTTAGATATTTATATCACAGTTATACTTTTAAAGCGAGTATCATAAATTAAAAGGGAATAGTTTCTCTAAATTTCGTTTATAAAAATAGATAACGTCATTTATAAGATTTATTGTTTTGTAACATAATTAAGAAGACATATAAATATTATGAATTCTAATTTTAATAACTTCAAGACAAACAAAAAGAAAATAAAAGCAAAATAAAGTGAGCATACTTTTCTTTAAATATTGTTTTTAAATTATTTATTAAAAATATGAAGACAATCCTTATGTTTTTAAGTTGTATAGTTCTGGTTTCATCGGCTACATTTATCTCTGGTAAGATAGGAGGATATATAAAATACTGTAGTATTGTTGACTTATAACTAATTGATTTGGTATTTGTTTTTGCAATTCTCCTAGGTGCGACGAATACAATGAAAATATCTACTTTGAAAGAGAGAACCCATACTTTCAATCCAACAGCAACTCCTCCAATGAATGTTCAGATACACGATTTACCAGAAGTATATGTTAAACACGTTAGCGGTCAAGGGTTCATGGGTTTTTGTTATGATTGTGCTTCGGCTTGTTTTCGCAGAAATAAGAAAATGGCAAGATGTACAAATTATAAATGTTTTTGTACTATACAGAATTGCATTAAGACGATCATAACTTCTCAAAAACATTTATAAAAACAAAACAGTTACCAATATATTAAATTTTTTTATGCGCACTTGCTTTACACATGTATACTCAAAGTTGACCGATATGTTCTCAGCCTAAAGCAAAATATAAATTGTATGATAATTAAAAAACATGTTCTAGAAAAATACAATTTTACATGTGTTATGGGTTGAAAATATTGGTTTTGAGCCTTTTTAAAACTGCGTAGACCATTACAAAACTAATTTAGCCATTTAGTGTCCAAAAATTGTTATTATAGTGTTTTTTCAACTATTATTAGTATAATACTGGGCATAAAACACATGTTTATTGGGAGTTAGTCGAAGCCTCTTATTATATATAATAATCCAGACATTATGTATTATGTACTATGTGCGTCTGCAGTCATAAGGTACACAAAATTATATGGTCTAAATAAATGAATTTATTTAATCAGAATTATAAAAGGAATTGTCTTGCTCCATTTTTTCCTTTCGGTTTACTAATAGACAACAACTTTTTCGTTTGCTAGTTTATATAGATTTCTGGAAACTCAATTATTTCATATAGTAGTTAATGTGTAATATATTAATATATGTAAGCTACTTATAAAAATCGTACGTAAATCCTTTTCTGGAAAGTAGATGTTATATATCAATTTCTATTTAGATGAATTGACCTTCGCTTCTCCTTTTTACTCTTTCTTATTTTCTCACTTAAAATGTAATTTGGTTAATTTATGCAATCATATTGAATATATATATGAAATTTGTAATTAGACAAAAAACTGAAATTTTTAAAATCCGATATGAGATTTTGGATAGAGGACTTTCTAAGTTATGTAGTTTTGTCACAGTTAAGTGTTCCTCAATATCTTGAAGTTTCATTCCATTTTCGATGCTACTAAATTCTCCATGATTGTGTTGAAGTTTTTATCAGTAGAAAGGGTCTCTGAAACATATGAGTCTAAATGTATCTGAAGATCATTAGATTTTCTTTTTTTTTTATTTAAATCAATGCTTCTGGTACCTATTTAAGATCACAAGGTATTACCAAAAAAATTATCATTCTATCACAAATATTTGTTATCCAGTCGATTTTTTCACACAAACTACCAATAAAGAACACACATTTGATCCATAAAGTATTTCAGAAATAAAAGATTCTCTTAAATATCTTTATCATAACTGATTACTAATTTAATAGCTTTTCAGTTTATTGTTTAGATATTTTATATCACAGTTATACTTTTAAAGCGAGTATCATAAATTAAAAGGGAATAGTTTCTCTAAATTTCGTTTATAAAAATAGATAACGTCATTTATAAGATTTATTGTTTTGTAACATAATTAAGAAGACATATAAATATTATGAATTCTAATTTTAATAACTTCAAGACAAACAAAAAGAAAATAAAAGCAAAATAAAGTGAGCATACTTTTCTTTAAATATTGTTTTTAAATTATTTATTAAAATATGAAGACAATCCTTATGTTTTTAAGTGTTATAGTTCTGGTTTCATCGGCTACATTTATCTCTGGTAAGATAGGAGGATATATAAAATACTGTAGTATTTGTTGACTTATTAACTAATTGATTTGGTATTTGTTTTTGCAATTCTCCTAGGTGCGACGAATACAATGAAAATATCTACTTTGAAAGAGAGAACCCATACTTTCAATCCAACAGCAACTCCTCCAATGAATGTTCAGATACACGATTTACCAGAAGTATATGTTAAACACGTTAGCGGTCAAGGGTTCATGGGTTTTTGTTATGATTGTGCTTCGGCTTGTTTTCGCAGAAATAAGAAAATGGCAAGATGTACAAATTATAAATGTTTTTGTACTATTACAGAATTGCATTAAGACGATCATAACTTCTCAAAACATTTATAAAAAACAAACAGTTACCAATATATTAAATTTTTTTATGCGCACTTGCTTTACACATGTATACTCAAAGTTGACCGATATGTTTCTCAGCCTAAAGCAAAATATAAATTGTATGATAATTAAAAACATGTTCTAGAAAAATACAATTTTACATGTGTTATGGGTTGAAAATATTGGTTTTGAGCCTTTTTAAAACTGCGTAGACCATTACAAACTAATTTAGCCATTTAGTGTCCAAAAATTGTTATTATAGTGTTTTTTTTCAACTATTATTAGTATAATACTGGGCATAAAACACATGTTTATTGGGAGTTAGTCGAAGCCTCTTATTATATATAATAATCCAGACATTATGTATTATGTACTATGTGCGTCTGCAGTCATAAGGTACACAAAATTATATGGTCTAAATAAATGAATTTATTTAATCAGAATTATAAAAGGAATTGTCTTGCTCCATTTTTTCCTTTCGGTTTACTAATAGACAACAACTTTTTCGTTTGCTAGTTTATAAGATTTCTGGAAACTCAATTATTTCATATAGTAGTTAATGTGTAATATATTAAATATATGTAAGCTACTTATAAAAATCGTACGTAAATCCTTTTTTCTGGAAAGTAGATGTTATATATCAATTTCTATTTAGATGAATTGACCTTCGCTTCTCCTTTTACTCTTTCTTATTTTCTCACTTAAAATGTAATTTGGTTAATTTATGCAATCATATTGAATATATATGAAATTTTTGTAATTAGACAAAAAACTGAAATTTTTAAAATCCGATATGAGATTTTGGATAGAGGACTTTCTAAGTTATGTAGTTTTGTCACAGTTAAGTGTTCCTCAATATCTTGAAGTTTCATTCCATTTTCGATGCTACTAAATTCTCCATGATTGTGTTGAAGTTTTTATCAGTAGAAAGGGTCTCTGAAACATATGAGTCTAAATGTATCTGAAGATCATTAGATTTTCTTTTTTTTTTATTTAAATCAATGCTTCTGGTACCTATTTAAGATCACAAGGTATTACCAAAAAAATTATCATTCTATCACAAATATTTGTTATCCAGTCGATTTTTTCACACAAACTACCAATAAAGAACACACATTTGATCCATAAAGTATTTCAGAAATAAAAGATTCTCTTAAATATCTTTATCATAACTGATTACTAATTTAATAGCTTTTCAGTTTATTGTTTAGATATTTTATATCACAGTTATACTTTTAAAGCGAGTATCATAAATTAAAAGGGAATAGTTTCTCTAAATTTCGTTTATAAAAATAGATAACGTCATTTATAAGATTTATTGTTTTGTAACATAATTAAGAAGACATATAAATATTATGAATTCTAATTTTAATAACTTCAAGACAAACAAAAAGAAAATAAAAGCAAAATAAAGTGAGCATACTTTTCTTAAATATTGTTTTTAAATTATTTATTAAAAATATGAAGACAATCCTTATGTTTTTAAGTGTTATAGTTCTGGTTTCATCGGCTACATTTATCTCTGGTAAGATAGGAGGATATATAAAATACTGTAGTATTTGTTGACTTATTAACTAATTGATTTGGTATTTGTTTTTGCAATTCTCCTAGGTGCGACGAATACAATGAAAATATCTACTTTGAAAGAGAGAACCCATACTTTCAATCCAACAGCAACTCCTCCAATGAATGTTCAGATACACGATTTACCAGAAGTATATGTTAAACACGTTAGCGGTCAAGGGTTCATGGGTTTTTGTTATGATTGTGCTTCGGCTTGTTTTCGCAGAAATAAGAAAATGGCAAGATGTACAAATTATAAATGTTTTTGTACTATTACAGAATTGCATTAAGACGATCATAACTTCTCAAAACATTTATAAAAACAAAACAGTTACCAATATATTAAATTTTTTTATGCGCACTTGCTTTACACATGTATACTCAAAGTTGACCGATATGTTTCTCAGCCTAAAGCAAAATATAAATTGTATGATAATTAAAAAACATGTTCTAGAAAAATACAATTTTACATGTGTTATGGGTTGAAAATATTGGTTTTGAGCCTTTTTAAAACTGCGTAGACCATTACAAAACTAATTTAGCCATTTAGTGTCCAAAAATTGTTATTATAGTGTTTTTTCAACTATTATTAGTATAATACTGGGCATAAAACACATGTTTATTGGGAGTTAGTCGAAGCCTCTTATTATATATAATAATCCAGACATTATGTATTATGTACTATGTGCGTCTGCAGTCATAAGGTACACAAAATTATATGGTCTAAATAAATGAATTTATTTAATCAGAATTATAAAAGGAATTGTCTTGCTCCATTTTTTCCTTTCGGTTTACTAATAGACAACAACTTTTTCGTTTGCTAGTTTATAAGATTTCTGGAAACTCAATTATTTCATATAGTAGTTAATGTGTAATATATTAAATATATGTAAGCTACTTATAAAAATCGTACGTAAATCCTTTTTTCTGGAAAGTAGATGTTATATATCAATTTCTATTTAGATGAATTGACCTTCGCTTCTCCTTTTACTCTTTCTTATTTTCTCACTTAAAATGTAATTTGGTTAATTTATGCAATCATATTGAATATATATGAAATTTTTGTAATTAGACAAAAAACTGAAATTTTTAAAATCCGATATGAGATTTTGGATAGAGGACTTTCTAAGTTATGTAGTTTTGTCACAGTTAAGTGTTCCTCAATATCTTGAAGTTTCATTCCATTTTCGATGCTACTAAATTCTCCATGATTGTGTTGAAGTTTTTATCAGTAGAAAGGGTCTCTGAAACATATGAGTCTAAATGTATCTGAAGATCATTAGATTTTTTTTTTTTTTATTTAAATCAATGCTTCTGGTACCTATTTAAGATCACAAGGTATTACCAAAAAAATTATCATTCTATCACAAATATTTGTTATCCAGTCGATTTTTTCACACAAACTACCAATAAAGAACACACATTTGATCCATAAAGTATTTCAGAAATAAAAGATTCTCTTAAATATCTTTATCATAACTGATTACTAATTTAATAGCTTTTCAGTTTATTGTTTAGATATTTTATATCACAGTTATACTTTTAAAGCGAGTATCATAAATTAAAAGGGAATAGTTTCTCTAAATTTCGTTTATAAAAATAGATAACGTCATTTATAAGATTTATTGTTTTGTAACATAATTAAGAAGACATATAAATATTATGAATTCTAATTTTAATAACTTCAAGACAAACAAAAAGAAAATAAAAGCAAAATAAAGTGAGTATACTTTTCTCTAAATATTGTTTTTAAATTATTTATTAAAAATATGAAGACAATCCTTATGTTTTTAAGTGTTATAGTTCTGGTTTCATCGGCTACATTTATCTCTGGTAAGATAGGAGGATATATAAAATACTGTAGTATTTGTTGACTTATTAACTAATTGATTTGGTATTTGTTTTTGCAATTCTCCTAGGTGCGACGAATACAATGAAAATATCTACTTTGAAAGAGAGAACCCATACTTTCAATCCAACAGCAACTCCTCCAATGAATGTTCAGATACACGATTTACCAGAAGTATATGTTAAACACGTTAGCGGTCAAGGGTTCATGGGTTTTTGTTATGATTGTGCTTCGGCTTGTTTTCGCAGAAATAAGAAAATGGCAAGATGTACAAATTATAAATGTTTTTGTACTATTAAGAATTGCATTAAGACGATCATAACTTCTCAAAAACATTTATAAAAACAAAACAGTTACCAATATATTAAATTTTTTTATGCGCACTTGCTTTACACATGTATACTCAAAGTTGACCGATATGTTTCTCAGCCTAAAGCAAAATATAAATTGTATGATAATTAAAAACATGTTCTAGAAAAATACAATTTTACATGTGTTATGGGTTGAAAATATTGGTTTTGAGCCTTTTTAAACTGCGTAGACCATTACAAAACTAATTTAGCCATTTAGTGTCCAAAAATTGTTATTATAGTGTTTTTCAACTATTATTAGTATAATACTGGGCATAAAACACATGTTTATTGGGAGTTAGTCGAAGCCTCTTATTATATATAATAATCCAGACATTATGTATTATGTACTATGTGCGTCTGCAGTCATAAGGTACACAAAATTATATGGTCTAAATAAATGAATTTATTTAATCAGAATTATAAAAGGAATTGTCTTGCTCCATTTTTTCCTTTCGGTTTACTAATAGACAACAACTTTTTCGTTTGCTAGTTTATAAGATTTCTGGAAACTCAATTATTTCATATCGTAGTTAATGTGTAATATATTAAATATATGTAAGCTACTTATAAAATCGTACGTAAATCCTTTTTTCTGGAAAGTAGATGTTATATATCAATTTCTATTTAGATGAATTGACCTTCGCTTCTCCTTTTATTCTTTCTTATTTTCTCACTTAAAATGTAATTTGGTTAATTTATGCAATCATATTGAATATATATGAAATTTTTGTAATTAGACAAAAAACTGAAAATTTTAAAATCCGATATGAGATTTTGGATAGAGGACTTTCTAAGTTATGTAGTTTTGTCACAGTTAAGTGTTCCTCAATATCTTGAAGTTTCATTCCATTTTCGATGCTACTAAATTCTCCATGATTGTGTTGAAGTTTTTATCAGTAGCAAGGGTCTCTGAAACATATGAGTCTAAATGTATCTGAAGATCATTAGATTTTCTTTTTTTTTATTTAAATCAATGCTTCTGGTACCTATTTAAGATCACAAGGTATTACCAAAAAAATTATCATTCTATCACAAATATTTGTTATCCAGTCGATTTTTTCACACAAACTACCAATAAAGAACACACATTTGATCCATAAAGTATTTCAGAAATAAAAGATTCTCTTAAATATCTTTATCATAACTGATTACTAATTTAATAGCTTTTCAGTTTATTGTTTAGATATTTTATATCACAGTTATACTTTTAAAGCGAGTATCATAAATTAAAAGGGAATAGTTTCTCTAAATTTCGTTTATAAAATAGATAACGTCATTTATAAGATTTATTGTTTTGTAACATAATTAAGAAGACATATAAATATTATGAATTCTAATTTTAATAACTTCAAGACAAACAAAAAGAAAATAAAAGCAAAATAAAGTGAGTATACTTTTCTCTAAATATTGTTTTTAAATTATTTATTAAAAATATGAAGACAATCCTTATGTTTTTAAGTGTTATAGTTCTGGTTTCATCGGCTTCATTTATCTCTGGTAAGATGGGAGGATATATAAAATACTGTAGTATTTGTTGACTTATTAACTAATTGATTTGGTATTTGTTTTTGCAATTCTCCTAGGTGCGACGAATACAATGAAAATATCTACTTTGAAAGAGAGAACCCATACTTTCAGTCCAACAGCAACTCATCCAATGAATGTTCAGATACACGATTTACCAGAAGTAAATGTTAAACACGTTAGCGGTCAAGGGTTCATGGGTTTTTGTTATGATTGTGCTTCGGCTTGTTTTCGCAGAAATAAGAAAATGGCAAGATGTACAAATTATAAATGTTTTTGTACTTTTAAAGAATCGCATTAAGACGATCATAACTTCTTAAAAACATTTATAAAAACAAAACAGTTACCAATATATTAAATCTTTTTATGCGCACTTGCTTTACACATGTATACTCAAAGTTGACCGATATGTTTCTCAGCCTAAAGCAAAATATAAATTGTATGATAATTAAAAAACATGTTCTAGAAAAATACATTTTACATGTGTTATGGGTTGAAAATATTGGTCTTGAGTCTTTTTAAAACTGCGTAGACCATTACAAAACTAACTTAGCCATTTAGTGTCCAAAAATTGTTATTATAGTGTTTTTTTCAACTATTATTAGTATAATACTGGGCATAAAACACATGTTTATTGGGAGTTAGTCGAAGCCTCTTATTATATATATAATCCAGACATTATGTATTATGTACTATGTGCGTCTGCAGTCATAAGGTACACAAAATTATATGGTCTAAATAAATGAATTTATTTAATCAGAATTATAAAAGGAATTGTCTTGCTCCATTTTTTCCTTTCGGTTTACTAATAGGCAACAACTTTTTCGTTTGCTAGTTTATAAGATTTCTGGAAATCAATTATTTCATATAGTAGTTAATGTGTAATATATTAAATATATGTAAGCTACTTATAAAAATCGTACGTAAATCCTTTTTTCTGGAAAGTAGATGTTATATATCAATTTCTATTTAGATGAATTGACCTTCGCTTCTCCTTTTACTCTTTCTTATTTTCTCACTTAAAATGTAATTTGGTTAATTTATGCAATCATATTGAATATATATAAAATTTTTGTAATTAGACAAAAAAACTGAAATTTTTAAAATCCGATATGAGATTTTGGATAGAGGACTTTCTAAGTTATGTAGTTTTGTCACAGTTAAGTGTTCCTCAATATCTTGAAGTTTCATTCCATTTTCGATGCTACTAAATTCTCCATGATTGTGTTGAAGTTTTTATCAGTAGCAAGGGTCTCTGAAACATATGAGTCTAAATGTATCTGAAGATCATTAGATTTTCTTTTTTTTTTATTTAAATCAATGCTTCTGGTACCTATTTAAGATCACAAGGTATTACCAAAAAAATTATCATTCTATCACAAATATTTGTTATCCAGTCGATTTTTTCACACAAACTACCAATAAAGAACACACATTTGATCCATAAAGTATTTCAGAAATAAAAGATTCTCTTAAATATCTTTATCATAACTGATTACTAATTTAATAGCTTTTCAGTTTATTGTTTAGATATTTTATCTCACAGTTATACTTTTAAAGCGAGTATCATAAATTAAAAGGGAATAGTTTCTCTAAATTTCGTTTATAAAAATAGATAACGTCATTTATAAGATTTATTGTTTTGTAACATAATTAAGAAGACATATAAATATTATGAATTCTAATTTTAATAACTTCAAGACAAACAAAAAGAAAATAAAAGCAAAATAAAGTGAGTATACTTTTCTCTAAATATTGTTTTTAAATTATTTATTAAAAATATGAAGACAATCCTTATGTTTTTAAGTGTTATAGTTCTGGTTTCATCGGCTACATTTATCTCTGGTAAGATGGGAGGATATATAAAATACTGTAGTATTTGTTGACTTATTAACTAATTGATTTGGTATTTGTTTTTGCAATTCTCCTAGGTGCGACGAATACAATGAAAATATCTACTTTGAAAGAGAGAACCCATACTTTCAAAACAAATCAATTTTGGAGTGTATTTGTGGAGAAAGCTTCGACAATAACGCTGTGTATATCAGATTATTTTTATCTCTGCTACAGAGATTGGTTTTATCAGTCGGATCTAAGCTGAATCCAATCAAGACGCAACACAATAGAGAGAGTCGTCAAGGGAGAACCAGAAACCAGACTGCCGTACAGATTGAGGATTCTTGGGAGTTCCCAAGTAAACACGGAACTGGATATCCTTTTGTGCTTTCGGCGGTATTAGGGTTGAGTTGGGAAAGTGAGTAGTGGGAGAGAATCAAAGGGCCGATGAGATCTACAAAAACTGTACATGCGGAAAAAAGCAAATAGAGGTGGGGTTTGCGGTGGGGTTGGTTCCTCGGAAGTCTTGCATTTCTTCTTTTGCTTCAATTTCATCATGGTTCGTGTAAGAGAATCAAAGGGCCGATGAGAATTATCGGGACGTATAGAATGATGGGTTGAAAGATTGAGAGGAGTATCACAGAATCGAAACCAGCGTCGATGTCTCTGGGTTCATGGTGTTCTTCGACGAGGGATGAAAAAAGGAGAGATTTTCGAAAATTAAGGTTATGCAATTTGTGAAAGTGAAAGTAAATCTGAGATTTGAGATCGAAATTGGAGAAAGAATATAGAAAATATTTCATTTTCCAATAAATAGGTAATAGTTTTGAGATCAGTTAGTTCTCTGGTTAGGCTAGTGAAATTTAGATAGTAATTGGTTAGTTCTCTAGTTAGAGTTAGAAGGGATCGATTGTAACTTGGTCTGGTTTTAGGGCATGAAGGACAGTCTTTATTCATCTATATTAAAGCCACACACGACCCAATAGGAACGATTTCAGCGCCCCTCTCTTGCATAACAATAAAGTGTCTCACCAGCAACAAGTGTCTGTATGTGTAATTTATAAGTCATAATGTGTCCCAGAAAGTAAAAAAAAAAATCTTCTTTATTAGTAGTTTATGTGAAAAAATCGACTGGATAACAAATATTTGTGATAGAATAATAATTTTTTGGGTAATACCTTATGGTCTTAAATAGGTACCAGGTGACTTGATTTAAATAAAACAAGAAAATATAATAATCTTCAAATAGATTTTGACCCATATGTTTCAAAGACCCTTGATATTGATAAAAACTTCAACACAATCATGGAGAATTCAGTAGCATCGAAAATGGAATGAAACTCCAAGATATTGAGGAACACTTAACTATGACAAAACTACATAACTTAGCAAGTTCTCTATCTAAAATCTCATATCGGATTTTTAAAATTTCAGTTTTTTGTCTAATTACAAAATTTTCATATATACTCAATATGATTGCATAAATTAACCAAATTACATTTTAAGTGAGAAAATAAGAAAGAGTAAAAGGAGAAGCGAAGGTCATTTCATCTAAATAAAAATTGATATGTAATATCTAGTTTCCCGAAATAGGATTTACTTACGATTTTTTATAAGTAACTTACATATATTTAATATATTACACATTAACTACTATATGAAATAATTGAGATTCCACAAAGAACAAAATTCATATTGCATGGCATAACTTTCATGCAAACTAATTTGATTTATCAACTTTGTCTATAAATCATAAAAAAAAATATTTATCTCTTATAAGGAGTAGAGCAATGAAGATCAAGGTTTCCAACGCAAGGATGACACCGATTTATAGTACTTCTCAGCTGGTTAAATCCTTGTAAAACTGAAATATTCAAGATTTTGCTCATAAAAATATGGCTATTAAGTTAGTAAAACATAATGAACCAACAATAGATAAAATATTGCTCATAAATCATGGCCATACATTAGTAAAGATTAATACTTAACTAGATTTTGGATCTCAAATAAATTTTGATAGAAAATAGTACTTTGTGATTGTTGTACATTATTATATTACAAAGTTGTATGATATGAAATATTTTTGGATATTCGTTTGAGTTTTCGGGTATGTTTTTCTGTCAGATATTTTTCGGGTTTTCGAGTATTTTTGGAATTTTTGGATATTTCAAATCTGTTCGAATCTTAAATATTCGAACTGATCCGGACCTATTATGATATTTTAAACCCAAACAAAAAATTTCAAATACCTAATTAGGTCAAAATATTTAAGATTTAAAGGACTCAAACTCGAAATGAACCGATCTGTATCCAACCCGAAGATTCGAAGGCCATGCTTATTCTATTTTTTATTATATTTCGTGTGCATTTTATAATAGTTACATTTGTTAAATTGGTGATACTTGAGATTAATTGACATATTTTTGACTAATTGTTTTATTAACGTTGTGCAAATATCTGTTCTAGTTATAATAATCTTTTAAAAGAAATAGTTCTAAAGGTTAAAATATTTGTTCAAAAAAAATAAAATCAAAAGTTTAGTGCAATTTTTTTGATATATTTTTTTCGTTTGCCTCAGCCAGCGTAGTGGAATAATCATAGTAGTATAATAATTGTTTTATTTATTTATCCGATCAAAGAACAAAAGTAAGGTAAAAGCATAAATAGTTATGCTGCAGTAAAAAGTATATATAATATGTTGGCCAAACATATAATACACTATGTGCATCGTGATAGTGCTTCTTTCTTTAAACTCTAAGAAATAATGTAATTCATAAGTACATATATCGTAATAAAATCGATTAGTTTCGCGAGATGCCATTTAGTATCAGATTAATTATTGATTGGTTATAGTGTTTCTTTTAAATTGATTAATAACAACAATTAACATAACTATCGTAATGTTTCCTATAATGTTCCTTATAAATAGGAGTGTGTATTTTGATTGACTAAGGCAAATATTAAATAAAATATACTATTAATAAAGGGGTCCAATAACCTTACATAATTATTTTTTTAAAATGTTATTTTTGGTTTCAAACTGATTGTTACAACCTACGGAATATCAACATTAAAATTTTGAATTTAACAACCACTATCGTTTTTGTAGTGGGTTTCTTTTTTTTTGTCGACGTAGTGGGATTCAATAGTGTCATTTTTGGTTTTGGAATTTATCATTCACATATCGTATTGGAATTAATAAGTTACGTAGAAAGCGCTTTAAAATATTTGAACTACGAATTAGCCGGACTGTATCAAATAATATTGAGTTTAAATGAGATTAATTAAATTAGTTAGACTATAGAACAATCAGATAAATATTAGGTAAGACCAAAATATTGTTAATTAAAGAAAGGGTCCAAAACAACTTACATAAGTCGACTTTTCAAGACTGCTTCCCTTTTAATAGTATAGATATCAAAACTAACTATACATAACATTAGACCAATATCAGTATTAACAATTTATAAGCAGTTCAAACTGATTATATATCAAGCAAAAATCAAACAAAAGAACATATATCTCTATAGTCAAACAACTATGTATCTCGACAGTTTGAAACTAATGAATAATAGTACATCATAAACAACAAGTAGACCTTGTATTGACGTAAATGACTTTTGAATAACAATAATTTAAAATAATGATTTCTCATGGCTATTAACCATTTATTTGCAGTTATCAAACATGTCTAATAATTCTCTAAACTAATGATCTCTCAAACCAACAAAGGGCTTGACCCCGCGCTTGTGGACGTTTTTTGCGTTACCTTGAAGGAGAATCCGATGTTTGCGAAGTTGTTCTTCGAATTGTGCATTTGCTTTGCACAGTGTTATGTTTTGTGAGTTTTGAGAGCGGGTTATGAACAGCGTCGTTTACTGAGGGGGAGGTTGATTACACGGTGTAATTTACACCTATTAACTTTTCCTAACGTCTGGGATATCAGGCTAAGCGCCAAGGCATGAAGGCAATTTTGTGATGAGTTCTGATGAAGTTGTTAATAGTTGCTTATTAAGCTCAGGCGATATGTTTTTTTGTAATTTATATGCATATTAATGAAAACGTAAGGATTGTTTGTATTGAAGTGACTGTAATTTTGCAAGTTAAAATCTACGGAAATTCGTACCAATTACACTCTTAGGAAAGTAACATCTAGCCTTACAATTGAACATAATTTATTTTGATGTTTTCTGTAGATTCCTGTTACTCGTAAAAAGGAAAGGAGTAAGACCAAGTGGTTTTAAATTGACATTTTAGCTGTTCACACTACATTTAGTTTTTGTTTTTATATTTTATTTTGTATGGAAGCGTATTTTTAATTGTAGAAAACGGTTAAAATGTGTAAATTGTACTTTTCTAATTATTTATAAAGGTAGAAGACGATGTTGTCCGATGTAAATAAAAATGGTGGTGGATAAAAAAGTGTCCAGTTCCAAACTCTGCCATTGTAATGGGACCATGCCATTTTTTATCGACGGTAAACATTGGGCTGAATCATCATATACACAATGAGTAACAAAATATGCTTGTTAACAGTGCCCACGATTATGCAATGTTGACGTCAACGCCATGTTAATATGTGAACATCGACTGATTCATAAAGCTAGGAACAATATCAGTAAGCAAAGTCACGTTCCTCCCTTTATTACTTGAAATGCTATTATGAAAATATTTTGCAGAAAATCCAAGTGCAGTCAAAGTTAAAAGTACGGGAAACATGGAGAGATAGTAAACTGAAATAAGATGCAAGCTAAGTGGGGTGGACGGTTTGATGGCCTTGAAACTATCACTCACGTGGGCGTTTGGTTTTCTTGTTTCCTGTAGATGCTGGCTGATTTGCTTCGTCAACTCCCAGTGCTATCTTTGCCCCCCATCGATCGTTGAGCTGCAGATTATGTTGCTTGTCCAGATTCGATATCCACGACTGTAGCTGTGCTGCTGCCAACCTACGAAACATTGGAACATGTGTATCAATTTAAAGAAGTTCAAAGAAAGACGTAAACCACCCAACACCTCTGCCTGAGATGACAAAGAAGAGCTTGTCACTAATGGCAGAGATGGAGGCCAAGCTCGATAGTATACTAGCACAATTGGCGGCTCTTACGGAGGAGGTTCGATCAACAAGAGCGAAAGTGGATGAACATGATAAGCTGTTGGAGAAACTCGTGGTAGAACCAAGAGGTGCACTTGCCGCCAAGGTGAACACCACAAACACTGAGCAGAGATCAGCCGTCAAGTTCTCTGCCGACGAACTAACAGACTTTCAAATAATGAGTGGGATTAAAGGTAAAGGGGTTACCACACAAAACGAAGAAGCATGCGAGCAGCCCAAGACAGTGCTAGAAGAAATTCATGAGGAGAAAGTCTGTGAGGAAGAAACTATGTTGCAGGAAGATATGGCGACAAAGAGAAAAAAATCAGACTTTCATACACTTTGCAAGTTTTCAATTCAAATATGTGATACCTCAACAAAGAAAGTAAACTGTTGCGGTGATCAAGTGCAGTTTCTGTCACGGTCTATGGCAGAGCATGACAATCAGTTTGGACAGCAAATACATTGCTATGGTCATGTAATGATTCTTGTGCTTATCATTAGTTGGAGCTTGAGGACAAGCTCCGATTGGAAGGAGAGGATAATGATATGGGAATATGGTTAGATAGATTATGATATTTTACATTAAGAATTTTGTTAGTTTTCTATTTAATAATTGGTTTACTTTTTATATTAGTTTAAGAGTTTTCCATATTCTACAAAGTTGTATCCTATATAAGCGTTTCTTATTATTAATAATAGACAAGCTTTCAAGAATTAACTTAATCTCTAAGAGAGATTAGGTTAAGAGGAAGTAAGCTTTTTGGTTCATATCAATGGTGAATGTGCGGTGGTAAGGTGTGAAATTTTAGGAAGTGACACATAGCTGAAAATGTATTCCTTTCCAGCTAGCTCCTGAAGACATTTTGGTAGCTCCACCCCCACCGCTACTCATCTGATGTAGTTTTGGGGTAGTGGGACATTCAAGGCCAGAGAAACAATTTAAGAACCCATCTAAATGAAATTGTCGAGTTAAAACCTACCTCCTCAAGAGCCAGACTTGTTACCTCTTTCTCGATGAGTTTTGTTATCTCTCTGTCGGAGACTATAAAAGTAGCACTGTCCTGATTGTCAACAACAGCTTCAAGATGAAACCTGGTAAGTGAGGACGTTACACGTAAACGTAATTCTTAAATAAGGTTTGTTGCTTTAAATATTTGATCAGAAAGAACAGTTCCTACCTGATAACCCCGGTGACGTTGGAAGAAACACACCTCTGAACCGGAGGGAAGTGCCTGATTTTGCAGGCTTCCTGCTGCAACTGGTGCAAGAGACAAACAACCAGTCATTTTGTTCGACGACCCCCACAATCCTAGCCTTGCAGAGAAAGCATCCTGTGTCTGTGCGGGGAGAACAGTGTTTTTTTTTTAAAATTGAATGTTAAATTTAATTCAAAAGAAAAATACCTTGTTACAACTTGTGTGTCCTTTCTAAAGTGGTAAAACAAATTTAAAGATTTCAAAAATTTATAACTACTCCAAAGCTCATGTACTATAATGGCGAGAGTCAAACCAAATCTCCAACCCTTTCTTGTACTCGCTATCTCCTCTTCTTTGAATGACAGAGAACATATTCCTTATGTTCTTGTCTAGTCTTTTAACCAGAACAGCCACAGGAGATGGTGGTTCTTCATGACGTCTTCCATTCCTCTCTCTCCATAGCATATGTATACGCTCTTGTGCTCCAAGAGAGTTCTTCAGGAAGTTCTCTAACTACCCTTATGTCATCCTTTAACGCGTTGATAAAATGATCCACATCAAAGATATCAAAAGAGCTGCCAAAACAGAGAACATAAACTTTCATCAACACACTTTTGTTAGATCATCAGTTAAGGCAAAGAATAGAGGGTGTAGGTGGATAGGAATCGCAAACCTCTCTTCTTTGTAGGGTTTGAGTTGACCTGTTGGTTTTAAATCGAAAAAAATAAAGCTCCGACTGTAAAGAAAGGGAGACGGAGAGTTCGGGAGTAATAAAGCAGAAGATTCATCGGACATGTGAAGATCAAAACGTTGAAAGAGGGTAAGCAGGAGATGGAGATGAAGAGGCCGGGGAGGTAAAACGTGAAGGGAAACTAAAGGTCTGTTTTTTCTCAAACAATGGATGACACAGTGAAGTTCAATAGTCAATGGAGGAGACGACACATGACCTGAGCTTAAACGCGGAGTTTTGATATCTTTCGGCAGAAAGTATTCTACTTTGAGCCAATTGAAAAAAATATTCTCTTTACCCTACCAAAATTCTAACTACCCCGCTTTTTTCTATATTTCTCTTTTCCTTATTATCCTTAAAACACATCTAGTGGTCCCAGCGAATCTTCTCACACATGCCTATCCAAGGTCGTCAGTTCGATACTCGGAGACAGCAGGGTGGTACTATGCCTCTCCAAATAAATCCTTCCTCATACGAGTAGGGGCAAGCGGTGTATATCAACCAGTAGGTCCAAGCCGGAGGGGTTTCCCCATACGAGTAGGGGCAAGCGATATATACATTAATCCGTAGGTCCAAACCGGAGGGGAGGGATTTCCTGGATTTGGGGCCGCGAAAGCGGTGGGGCTAATCACTATAAAAAGTTAACCCTAAACAGTTTTCGGTGACGTGACAACGCTCTGAGGCGATATTTTGGAGATTAGGTTTTCAAGGTCACTTCAACCCAAAGGCAGTTTGCCGGCGCCGCCAGAGGGTTTCCGATGGAGGTTCCGGCGGTTTCTGACTCGTCGGAGGTGGGCTCTCAACCTATCACGTCTCCGGTTGTTGCAAAAGGCAATTGGATTCGGGCAGTTCAAGGAGAACAGAAAGGGCTTTTGAAATACGATGTTAATGTTGTGATGAAGGATGGAGTGGGATCGATAATGGTTCCAGACGAAGTGAAAGATGCAGCTCCCCTATGGGATGAGTTTCTGATGGGAAAGTTCCTGGACAAAGCGCCTCACATCGCTAAAGTCCATGCAATTGTGAACAAAATATGGGCGCTAGGAGATAAAACACAGATGGTGGAGGTGCTTATTATCAATTCGAACACTATGAAATTTAGAGTTCCAAACATGTCAACAAGGAAACACATCCTTCGCCGGGGTATGTGGAATCTAGCCGGAGTACCAGTAGTTACGTCTAAATGGTCTCCGTTGGTTGAAGAGGATCAACCGGAGGAAAAATCAATACCATTATGGGTGCATCTCAAAAACATCCCAATGAACATGGTATCTTGGAAGGGGCTGAGTTTGATAGCTAGTCCAGTGGGTGTTCCTGCAAGGCTTCACCCAGAGACGGCGCAGTGTATCAATCTCAAATTACCAAAGATATTTGTGAATGCTGATCTCACAAAAGAGCTTCCAAAAACGATGGTTTTCAATCTCAATGGGAAAGAAACTTTGGTGGAGTATATCTACCCTTGGCTTCCGTCGAGATGCTCCAACTGCAAGAAGTGGGGACATTTGGAAAAAGCGTGTTTGGCTCCTAAGAAGGCGGTGCAGGAACAAACAAATGAAGAGGTTGAAGATGGTGAAATTGTTAGCACATCACAGGAGAATGTCAATGTGGAGGTACAGGTTGATACGCAGGACCTTGCAATCGATCAGAGTGTACAAAAAGAAGAGGAGAAGATGCTGACTCCTACTGAAGAGAGAACATAGGAACATACGATGGCAAAAATTATAACAGAGGAGAACCATGTTGTTGATGATGCAGAGACCAATAAGGAGTTGGACTGGTCTGATGTGTCCCCGGGAAAGGCTAGTAGATCACCAAAAAAAGTGATAGAAGCAGAGGAGGTTCTAATTACTTCTAGATTCTCGGTTCTTGCTTCTGAAGAAGAGGAAAATGAGACTTCATATCAGAATGAAATCACGGAAGTTGGACAGAATGTTGTATCAGAAGACGCCTCCTTACAGACGTCTACTCATCAACAATCAGAGAAGGGACAAAATGTGATCATCATGAGGCAGACTCTCCCGAGAGGCTCCAAAGATAAACACAAGTTCTTATCTGACCCCAATGCTCAGAAAGCTAAGGAGGCTGCGCCTCAGGCTTCGAGCAAAAAGTCGACTCGCAAACATCATTAATGTCTGATTTCTTCTGGAACATCAGAGGCTTCAATAAAAAAACTAAACACCCTGTTGTTCGAGATTGGATCAGAAGAGGATTGTTCCAGTTTGGTTGTATACTGGAGACGAGAGTTAAAGAAGCGAAGGCAAGCCGTATTGTGGAGTCTGTTTTTGGAGATTGGTCTTTCCTATCAAACTATGAAAATAATAGGCTGGGGAGGATTTGGATTGTGTGGAGTCCGAAGGTTCGTGTGACTCCGTGTTTTAAGAGTAGCCAAGTTATCACTTGCGCTATCTTATTGGATGGGATGACTGAAGAAATATTTTGTTCGTTTGTTTACGCTGCTAACACTGTGGAACAGAGGAGGGAGTTGTGGCAAGATCTGAAAGACCATCAGGACTCGCCCATGATTAAAAACAAGCCGTGGTTGATATTTGGAGACTTTAATGAGATACTTGAGGATGATGAGCACTCGGGTAATGAAGAAATGAGCTATACTGGACTGAGAGAATTTCAACATGTAGCCAACTATTGTTCGCTAATGGACATGTCTTACCAAGGGCCTAAGCTTACTTGGAGCAACAAGAGAGACAACGACTTGATCTGCAAGAAACTAGATCGCACTTTGATGAATGACTCATGGATACAGAGTTTTCCTCAAGCATACTGTGTCTTTGAGGCGGGAGGATGTTCTGATCACTTGCGATGTCGGATCGTGATTAAGGAAGGGATGGCTAAGATTCGAAAACCATTTAAGTTTATAAATGCAGCAGTAGAGTTTCCGGAGTTCTTGCCTCTGATTCAAGAGTTTTGGGCCTCAACAGAACCTCTCTTCAACTCAACCTCTGCTATGCACCGTTTGGATAAGAAGCTAAAACTCTTGAAACCGCTTCTGCGAAAACTGAGCAAGGATCATATTGGTGATATTGTGAAGAAAACAAAAGAAGCATGGGGAATTCTCTGTGACCGCCAGAACACCACGATGCTAAACCCAACTCAAGAAAATATGAGAGAGGAATCAATAGCTTATGACCGCTGGAACTTTCTTTCTATATTAGAGGAAAAGATTCTAAGTCAAAAGGCAAAAGTTCATTGGCTGGGAATTGGAGATGGGAATAATAAGCACTTCCATAGAGCTGCTAAGGTGAGGGAGGTTCGAAATGCGATAAGGGAGATCCATAGAGAAGATGGTACAATAGCTGTAACTCAGGAGGAGATCAAGGAGGAAGCTGTGAGACACTTCTCACGTTTCTTATCTCACAAACCGGAGGACTTTGTTGGAATAGCAGAGAATGAGCTTAAACAGCTACTGGATTTTGAATGTGACGAAAACGACATGAGGCTGTTGGACAAGGAAGTGTCAGCGGAGGAGATCTAGAAGGTCCTCTTTTCAATGGCATCAGATAAGTCCCCAGGACCTGACGGTTTCACTTGTGAATTTTATAAGTCAGCTTGGCCAGTCATTGGTAATGATTTTGTCATCGCAGTACAATCTTTTTTCACCAAAGGTTTCCTCCCTAAAGGCGTCAATTCTACTATACTAGCTCTCATCCCAAAGAAAGATGATGCAACAAAAATGGGTGATTACAGACCCATCTCTTGTTGCAACGTCTTATATAAGGTGCTCTCGAAGATATTGGCAAACAGGTTGAAACAGATCCTACCAAAATTTATTTCCACAAACCAGTCAGCCTTTGTCAAGGATAGGCTACTAATGGAAAATGTTCTACTTGCTTCTGAGTTGGTTAAGTGCTATCACAAAACCACAATATCATCTAGATGTGCAGTAACGATTGATATCTCCAAGGCCTTCGATTCGGTTCAGTGGTCCTTTGTACTGTCTATTCTCTCTGCAATAAAGATGCCGGATAAGTTTGTTCTTTGGGTGAAGAAGTGCATTGAACTGGCCTCTTTCTCGGTTCAGATTAATGGTGAGTTAGCTGGATACTTTAATAGTGCGAGAGGGCTCAGGCAAGGATGTTCTCTATCTCTGTATCTATTCGTAATATGTATGGAAGTCCTATCAAAACTATTAAATAAAGCAGCAGTGGAAAGGAAGATCGGATATCATCCGTACTGCCAAGAAGTTAAGCTAACTACCTCTGTTTCGCTGACGATCTCTTGGTATTCTCAGACGGGAAGAAGAGCTCGGTGGAAGGTATCCTTCAAGTATTTAAAGAATTCGCAATGATTTCTGGACTTCATATAAGCTTGGAGAAGTCTACTCTATTTTTGGCAGGAGTATGTGAGGACAGAGAGGCTATTCTAGCTCAGTTTCCGTTTGCAGTGGGAACTCTACCAGTTAGATATCTTGGGGTCCCTTTATTAACTAAGCGCATGACGTCAAGCGATTATTCTCCTCTGGTTAACAGAATCAGAAAGCGAATAACATCTTGGACGGCAAGGCAACTCTCTTTTGCAGGACGCTTGCAACTTATTGGTTCAGTGATTCACAGTATCACTAATTTTTGGATGGCGGTTTATAGGCTTCCGAAGCAATGCATAAAAGAGATTGATCAACTCTGTTCAGCCTTCTTATGGTCAGGGTCAGCTATGAGTACGTCGAAAGCCAAGATCTCATGGGAAAACGTTTGCAGGCCGAAGGAGGAGGGAGGCTTGGGCCTGCGATCTTTGTCTGAGACAAACAAAGTTTGTTGTCTCAAGCTCATCTGGCGTATAGTGTCACAGTCAACTCTGTGGGTTCAATGGGTTAAACGATACTTAATACGCAAGGGATCCTTCTGGAGCATCAGCGACACAACTACACTTGGTTCTTGGATCTGGAAAAAGCTGCTGAAGTATAGGGCTCTTGCTAGATCTTTTGTAAAAATTGACATAAGGAGTGGTGCTGCCACTTCATTTTGGTTTGATGAGTGGACTCCCTTGGGGAGAATATTTGATATCACACATACGCAAGGTTGCATTGCGCTTGGGATCAAACTCAATGCCACTGTGGAGTTTGTTGTCCAACACTATAGGAGTCGTCGCTACCGAGCTGAACACTTGGTCGCCATTGACAAGGAAATTATGAAGATAAGAACACAAGGACTCACTGATGAGGAAGATGTGGTTTTGTGGAAAGGGAAAGGAGATGTGTGTTCGAGCTGTGTTTGATACCAACCAAACTTGGCATCTAACGCGAGTGCAGCAGACAAAGGTTCAGTGGTATAAGGGCATCTGGTTCTCTGGATCGACACCCAAGTACTCTGTTATGACCTGGATAGCAGCACACAACAGACTGGCCACGGGAGATCGGTTACTGAAATGGAATGCTCAAGCAAATGCTCAGTGCATTCTATGTAACTCAGCAGTTGAAACCCGAGACCATCTATTTTTCAGTTGTCCTTTCACAGAGACAATTTGGCGGAGTCTTACGAGGAAGCTTCTTGGACAGAACTACTCTCCAACTTGGAGTCAAGTTCTTGAACTCATATCGACAAATCAAGTTTCAGGGGTAAAGAAATTCCTTCTCAGATATGTGATGCAAGTATCTGTACACACGCTTTGGCTTGAGAGAAATGGAAGAAGACACGGCACAGCGCAGCGTCCCCCAAGTACTCTTATCAAGTTCATCGACAAGCAAACAAGGAACCGAATCAGTTCTCTCCAAGGGCGAGGAGGAACTTCTTTCAACCAAGCTATGGTGGTTTGGTTCTCCTGTCGAGAGTAGATGGAACCTCAACTCTTTTTTGCTTTGAAAAAGCTATCACACATTTAAACTAAAGATGCATTAGTTGTACAAAGTCTTTTTTGATTTGAATAAATTTAACATTCTTTCAAAAAAAAAAAAAAAAAAAAAAAAAAAACATCTGTGGAAGAGGTCACATATTCGGAATTGATCGAGTGTATATGCAAAAAGATTAAGGCAAATGGAGATGGGATGGTGAAGATTAGTTACTTTCCATTGGTATTGTATTCGAACTACTATGTGTAATGTGAACTACTAGGTACTTCTGGAACTACTATGTGTAATATGGACTACTAGAAACTACTTCATACTACCCTGAACTACCAAAAACTAATATGTATTACTATTTGTTATGCTTTGTTATGCATGTTTCTATGAACCTTAATTTTCTTTTTATTATTTATTTTTAAAAGATGTATCTCGTATATTACGTGATTATATGTCCATACATGTGTTTATTTGTCAAAATAGACATAAAATACTCTTAAAATCTCAAGTTGGTAGAAAATTTCTCATTTCAATAGAAAACACTCTTATACTTCCTAGTTAATGTCTTGATGGGAATGCCATCATGAGATGAATTTCAGAAAACGCATATTTTCTGAAATATTTTTCTGCCAATGTGTTATATACAGTCTAAGACTGTCTAAATATTGGTATTACTAATTTATTTAGTTTAATGATGCTGTATTACTAAAAATGTTATAATTTGAAAAAATTACTATGAAGAGTGAAATATTACTACTACCTTGAGGGCCATATATATATATATATATATATATATATATATATATATGTATTTTTTTTTTACAATGTGTTAGCACGTTTTAGATATGTGTCTTAGATTTATTTTTTTTATTTTCATGAAGTGTTGACAATGTTTTTGTCTTAGTAATACCTAATAAACCTAGTAGTACAAATTTTCTTTCTTAGGATTCAACACAATCAAGACTTACATATCATCCTACATCAGTTCAAAAGAAAAACCGAGACACATAATAAACATACAAAAAATGTTAACCCACAAGTCTTCTAAGCCTTGGCCTTTGTTTTATGTTTCTTCTTTGCCTCTTCGATCTCATCGGTCTTCCCTGAAAGGAATTTGCAACCACTGTGATGGATCAAAGACCATACAAATCTTTCTTTTGAGTAGCCAAGCTTAGCAAAAAACAAAAAAAAAGTTGGTTTAAGAATTTACAAACAAAAGAAAGCTCTTCTGTTCATTCCACTAATATAACTAAGGAGCATAACTCAGGAAGTACGCCAAGTACATATAAGAATGTCTCTTCTCACGATATGTCACTAAACATCACTGAAAAACCCACAACAAAAGCTTTGAAATTAAACCAAAAATGACCGCCACACACTTACTTAAGTCACATTACAATAAAAACAGCAACAAGCATTACCTATGTCGATCACTGATCTCAATTCTCTTCACTTGTTTAGTTGGAGTGAAGAAATCTGTTATATCAGTACCAATGATCACTCAATAAACCAACAAAGCAACACAAACAATTAATAAAAATGAAAAATTTAGGTCAACAAAGAAGGAGACTACATACTCCAGTGAGAAGAGAACGAATCAGTAATGGAAGTATCTCCATCGAGCAAAACAGAACATCTCACGCCAAGCCCTCGACTTAATAGAAACCTCTTAGATGCGGATTGGAACGGATAAATGAGCTAAAACTCAGATGAGCTTCTAGTTCCGAACATCCATCGTTTCTCTCGTCGAATTGCCGTAACAAGTGAAGTGAGCCGTACGCCTCCTTCCTCAATGATAATCTTAGTGTAGCAATCGTTATGCAAGAGAAACGAGGGAAGCGGCAGCACCGAAGCGGTCTTCAAGGGGTCCGGTGTGGAGAAGAGAAATATGCTCCCAGATGAGGCAGAGGATGGGCTCGTGGCGGCAATAGGAGGAAGACCAAGGTAACCAGCGTCACCGCGATCCTCAGCGGGAGCAGATACACGAAGGAGCCAAGAAACGTCACTGATAGAGTTCTCCAACTGAGCAGACATCTTGTGGAAGGCGGCGGCGGGGATGATGGTGAAGACGCGCTTCATGATGCTGTTGGCTCGACACTTGAGGACGAGGGAGAAAGCCTTGTCCAGTAGACGAACAAGCTTCTCAGTCTTCGCCTTGAGTTCCGTGCACTCCTGCTTGAACGAACTAGCCTCATTTTAGCCGCTTTCACCACCTGGTCAGACAGTTAGATCGGTTTCGATAAGATTTGCTTCATGATATTAGCCATCTCAGATTAATTATTAGTTTTTATCCAGAACCCTATAAATTTATTAGATCTACTAAAACAGAAAGGAGAAGGAAAATGACACTGAAGAAGGAATGAATCGGGGAATGGAAAATATTTGGACATTGATAGAGTTCTCTAAACTGGAACTTGAGATTGAAAAACGAAGAAAAAAGAAGATGATGAGAAAAACGAGAAAATATTTTTTCTTATTTTTTTTTTTTTAAATAAATTAACTAGGTAATAATCCGCGCCTTGCGCGGGATGAGATGGTTAGATCAGCAATTTTTCGAAAATATTAGAAAGTATATATATATAGTTTGGAATTTGGGTTTTGTGTGTTTTTTTTGTGTTTAATCTCGGTCGTGCTGATTTTACGGAATAGACGTCACTAAGATAGAAACATATGTAAATCCTTTACTTTAGTGACATGTAAAATTTACTGGAACATAAGAGTAAACACAAAACATGTTACCTGGCAACTGCGAAGTATGTAATCATTTATTTTATCCACTTCATCATTTGTGGGAGTGAGAATGGCTCGATGTCTATACAAATCCTTAACTGTTGAGGTTGAAAAGCTTGTCCACAAACCTCTTTTTCCATAGTCTCAATAGTTTATACATATAAACCGTGTGATTTATCTTACTCTGATTCATTTGCAAGAACTTGCGTATAAAGATATAATTATTATTATACAATTTGATTTTCATATGCATGATTTTTGTATAATAACATACCTTCATCGTAGGTCATTGACTTCAAACATGTAAGGATTCCACATAACTTGGCTGTATTCTTTGAACCATGTAAGAAGAACTGATTTTGTGTATAATATCTAATTAGAGTAAGATAAATATTATTAATATCTAATCAAATTATATGTACGTAAATATTTGTGTAATCACACTTATATATTTCTTTGCATAGGTTTTATGTATAAATATTAATTAATATATAATCAAATTATCATGTACGTAAATTTTTGTGTAATCAAACTTGTTTCTATATTTCTTTTTTTGTATCTTACTCTCGAACTCATTTTGTTTATCTCTCTATGGCTCTCTCTCTCTCTCTCTATCTCTCTCTCTCTCTATGTCTCTCTCTCTCTCTTCTCTCTCTCTCTCTCTCTCTCTCTCTCTCTCTCTCTCTCTCTCTCTCTCTACTCTTCTTCTCTCCTCTCTCTCTCTCTCTTCTCTATGTTCTCTCTCTATGTCTCTCTCTCTCTTCTCTCTCTCTCTCTCTCTCTCTCTCTCTCTCTCTCTCTCGGTATCCCCTTCATCGTACACCTTTTTTTTTTGAGAAAAATAAAAATGTAACATTCTTTTAATTCATTGATTATCTTTTAGCTACCACAATTTTGATTTATATGGGATCTAGTTTAATATTTTATCATGAATTTTCTTGGATGAATTACCAAACTAATCATAGTTTGCTAATTAATGTACAGTTTTTTAAATATAATAAATAAAATAATAATAATTTGTGAAGTTTTTAAAATAAATGAAAAATATTAGTAGCTGCCAAAAGATGAAATTTTTTTAACAATTTTAAAACCGTCAGAAAAAATTAAATCATAAACACTAAACACTATACCCTAAACATTTCGACAAAGCTTAAACCCTTTGGTAAAAAATCAAACACTAAACCCTAAAATTCTTGGATATACCCTAAACTCTTGGGTAAATCCTAAACACTAAAACTGTAAACCTTTGGGTATACCCTAAACACCAAATCTTCTCTCTCTCTCTCCTCTCTCTCTCTCTCTCTCTCTCTCTCTCTCTTCT
>NC_079516.1:10246473-10364781 GCF_000801105.2 Raphanus sativus
CTGGATTAGTATACATAATAAGAGGCTTCGACTAACACCCAATAAACATGTGTTTTATGCCCAGTATTATACTAATAACTAGGATATGATCCGCGCCTTGCGCGGAGTGAAAAAATTAATAAATTATTTTACGTACGTAATATTTTTTAAATTGTTAATATACATGTATAGTATGAATATGTAAAATATGATAAAAGTGAGACAATGATAACACGAATATATGCATTAGAGGATACAAATAACAAACATCATGTCTTATGTTGAAAAGTTGAGGATCGACATATTGGATTAAAATAAGATTACTTTATGGATTTGTATTTGTTTTAAAATATAAGAATCTATCTCAAGTTTGAAATGGGTCATTCACTTGAAACTTATAAGACATAATTGTTGACATATAATAACTGCTGAATAATATTTTTAAAAACATAAATAAGACATTAAAGTACTATTAATAATAAAGCAGAAAAGAAGCGCAAAAAAATTAAAAAAACATTAAAAAAAAAAGAATCGCCACTTATAGAAATTAAACTCCATTGTCTGCAATCCTATAAAGAGAACAAACAAATGTTAGTAGTATAACTATTTACAAATTTAATTAAGAAAGGCATATAAATTAAATATAATACCTCTTCTTGAAAGCATCGATTTCTGGAACACCGTTTGGTTCAAAAACAACTTTTGAAAATCCATCAATGTTAGTAAGCTTCTTGAAGCGACCTTGCAAAAAAATACAAAAATGTGTTATTATAATTAAAGTATATATAGGGTTTGAAATATTATTTTATACAATAAGTATTAAATATTACTATCTCTCCAATTAATTTGCCAATACTGCTAGGATAAGACCTTCATTTTATTGAATGTTTAATTCAATAAAATGAACAGTTACGTGTTTAAGTATTTGTGTGGTGTAATCCAATAATATGCTTCCTGAATGTTTAATTCAATAAAATTATGATCTTCTAAAATCCCGAAAATACTAATATACATTACTCTCACTTGAGAAAACCGGTAAATTAAATTAAGATGTAAACCACTGATCTAGCATTTTAATATTGATTTTTTATTTTTTATTATAGAATACAAATTGTGGACCAGAACCAAAAGACTTCTAGATGGTGGAATATTAATTGCATTTTCGTATTGTAAAAATTTAAACCAAAAAACGTTAACATTTTAGAGAGAGAGCGAGACACATTAACATTTAAATTTTGAATAAGTCATGGTCGTAATTATAGAAATAGTTAGCTATCAACCATTAATTTGGTTTCAGTTACCACTACGTTCCATAGATTAGGTCATCAAGAACAAAAATCAGTAATTATAGTCAAAATGTAATGAAAAATCATGCTGTAAATTTGTAACATACCAATGGCAATTGATGTAAATAATCTAGTAATTTAAGGATTAATGCATAGGAAGGCTGAGGTGTATTGTGAGGAAGACACCTATGCAAAATGGCAACATAGTAATAATTCTACTCTTTAAAGGTTGTTCTTTTTAATTGCTCATCTATTAATACTAAGGGGATAGTTGAAGAAAAACACTATAATAACAATTTTTGGACACTAAATGGCTAAATTAGTTTTGTAATGGTCTACGCAATTTTAAAAAGACTCAAGACCAATATTTTCAACCCATAACACATGTAAAATTGTATTTTTCTAGAACATGTTTTTTAATTATCATACAATTTATATTTTGTTTTAGGCTGAGAATCATATCGGTCAACTCTGAGTATACATGTGTAAAGCAAGTGCGCATTAAAAAATTTAATATATTGCTAACTGTTTTGTTTTTATAAATGTTTTTAAGAAGTTATGATTGTCTTAATGCAATTCTTTAAAAGTACAAAAACATTTATAATTTCTACATCTTGCAATTTTCTTATTTCTGCGAAAACAAGCCATAGCACAATCATGACAAAAACCCATGTACCCTTGACCGGTAACGTGTTTAACATTTACTTCTGGTAAATCGTGTATCTGAACATTCATTGGAGGAGTTGCTGTTGGATTGAAAGTATGGGTTTTCTCTTTCAAAGATATTTTCATTGTATTCATCGCACCTAGGAGAATTGCAAAACCAAATACCAAATCATTTAGTTAATAAGTAAACAAAGACTACAGTATTTTATATATCCTCCCGTCTTGCCAGAGATAAAGGTAGCCGATGAAACCAGAACTATAACACTTAAAACATAAGAATTGTCTTCATCTTTTTAATAGATAATTTTAAAACAATATTTAGAGAAAAGTATACTCGCTTTATTTTGCTTTTATTTTCTTTTTGTTTGTCTTGAAGTTATTAAAATTAGAATTCATAATACTTATATTTCTTCTTAATTATGTTACAAAAAAATAAATCTTATAAATGATCTTATCTATTTTTATAAACGAAATTTAGAGAAACTATTCCTTTTTAAATTATGTTACTCGCTTTAAAAGTATAACTGTGAGATAAAATATCTAAACAATAAACTGAAAAGCTATTAAATTAGTAATCAGTTATGATATAGATATTTAAAAGACTCTTTTATTTCTGAAATACTTTATGGATCAAATGTGTGTTCTTTATTGGTAGTTTATGTGAAAAAATCGACTGGATAACAAATATTTGTGATAGAATGATAATTTTTTTGGTAATACCTTGTGATCTTAAATAGGTACCAAGACTTGATTTTAAAAAAAAAAATCTAATGATCTTCAGATACATTTAGACTCATATGTTTCAGAGACCCTTGCTACTGATAAAAACTTCAACAGAATCATGGAGAATTTAGTAGCATCGAAAATGGAATGAAACTTCAAGATATTGAGGAACACTTAACTGTGACAAAACTACATAACTTAGAAAGTCCTCTATCCAAAATCTCATATCGGATTTTAAAATTTTCAGTTTTTTTCTAATTACAAAAATTTCATATATATTCAATATGATTGTATAAACTAACCAAATTACATTTTAAGTGAGAAAATAAGAAAGAGTAAAAGGAGAAGCGAATGTCACTTCATCTAAATAGAAATTGATATGTAACATCTAGTTTCCAGAAAAAAGGATTTACTTACGATTTTTATAAGTAGCTTACATATATTTAATATATTACACATTGACTACTATATGAAATAATTGAGATTCCAGAAATCTTATAAACTAGCAAACCAAAAAGTTGTTGTCTATTAGTAAACCGAAAGGAAAAAATGGAGAAAGAAAATTCCTTTTATAATTCTGATTAAATAAATTCATTTATTTAGACCATATAATTTTGTGTACCTTATGACTGCAGACGCACATAGTACATAATACATAATGTCTGGATTAGTATACATAATAAGAGGCTTCGACTAACACCCAATAAACATGTGTTTTATGCCCAGTATTATACTAATAATAGTTGAAGAAAAACACTATAATAACAATTTTTGGACACTAAATGGCTAAATTAGTTCTGTAATGGTCTACGCAGTTTTAAAAAGACTCAAGACCAGTATTTTCAACCCATAACACATGTAAAATTTTATTTTTCTAGAACATGTTTTTTAATTATCATACAATTTATATTTTGCTTTAGGCTGAGAAAAATATCGGTCAACTCTGAGTATACATGTGTAAAGCAAGTGCGCATTAAAAAACTTAATATATTGGTAACTGTTTTGTTTTTATAAATGTTTTTAAGAAGTTATGATCGTCTTAATGCAATTCTTTAAAAGTACAAAAACATTTATAATTTCTACATCTTGCCATTTTCTTATTTCTGCGAAAACAAGCCATAGCACAATCATGACAAAAAACCCATGTACCCTTGACCGGTAACGTGTTTAACATTTACTTCTGGTAAATCGTGTATCTGAACATTGATTGGAGGAGTTGCTGTTGGATTGAAAGTATGGGTTCTCTCTTTCAAAGATATTTTCATTGTATTCATCGCATCTAGGAGAATCGCAAAACCAAATACCAAATCAATTAGTTAATAAGTCAACAAAGACTACAGTATTTTATATATCCTCCCGTCTTACCAGAGATAAATGTAGCCCATGAAACCAGAACTATAACACTTAAAAACATAAGAATTGTCTTCATCTTTTTAATAAATAATTTTAAAACAATATTTAGAGAAAAGTATACTCACTTTATTTTGCTTTTATTTTCTTTTTGTTTGTCTTGAAGTTATTAAAATTAGAATTCATAATACTTATATGTCTTCTTAATTATGTTACAAAAAAATAAATCTTATAAATGATCTTATCTATTTTTATAAACGAAATTTAGAGAAACTATTTCTTTTTAAATTATGTTACTCGCTTTAAAAGTATAACTGTGAGATAAAATATCTAAACAATAAACTGAAAAGCTATTAAATTAGTAATCAGTTATGATATAGATATTTAAAAGACTCTTTTATTTCTGAAATACTTTATGGATCAAATGTGTGTTCTTTATTGGTAGTTTATGTGAAAAAATCGACTGGATAACAAATATTTGTGATAGAATGATAATTTTTTTGGTAATACCTTGTGATCTTAAATAGGTACCAGAAGACTTGATTTTTAAAAAAAAATCTAATGATCTTCAGATACATTTAGACTCATATGTTTCAGAGACCCTTGCTACTGATAAAAACTTCAACAGAATCATGGAGAATTTAGTAGCATCGAAAATGGAATGAAACTTCAAGATATTGAGGAACACTTAACTGTGACAAAACTACATAACTTAGAAAGTCCTCTATCCAAAATCTCATATCGGATTTTAAAATTTTCAGTTTTTTTTTCTAATTACAAAAATTTCATATATATTCAATATGATTGTATAAACTAACCAAATTACATTTTAAGTGAGAAAATAAGAAAGAGTAAAAGGAGAAGCGAAGGTCACTTCATCTAAATAGAAATTGATATGTAACATCTACTTTCCAGAAAAAAGGATTTACTTACGATTTTTATAAGTAGCTTACATATATTAAATATATTACACATTGACTACTATATGAAATAATTGAGATTCCAGAAATTTTATAAACTAGCAAACCAAAAAGTTGTTGTCTATTAGTAAACCGAAAGGAAAAAATGGAGAAAGAAAATTCCTTTTATAATTCTGATTAAATAAATTCATTTATTTAGACCATATAATTTTGTGTACCTTATGACTGCAGACGCACATAGTACATAATACATAATGTCTGGATTAGTATACATAATCAGAGGCTTCGATTAACACCCAATAAACATGTGTTTTATGCCCAGTATTATACTAATAATAGTTGAAGAAAAACACTATAATAACAATTTTTGGACACTAAATGGCTAAATTAGTTCTGTAATGGTCTACACAGTTTTAAAAAGACTCAATACCAGTATTTTCAACCCATAACACATGTAAAATTGTATTTTTCTAGAACATGTTTTTTAATTATCATACAATTTATATTTTGCTTTAGGCTGAGAAAATATCGGTCAACTCTGAGTATACATGTGTAAAGCAAGTGCGCATTAAAAAACTTAATATATTGGTAACTGTTTTGTTTTTATAAATGTTTTTAAGAAGTTATGATCGTCTTAATGCAATCTTTAAAAGTACAAAAACATTTATAATTTCTACATCTTGCCATTTTCTTATTTCTGCGAAAACAAGCCATAGCACAATCATGACAAAAACCCATGTACCCTTGACCGGTAACGTGTTTAACATTTACTTCTGGTAAATCGTGTATCTGAACATTCATTGGAGGAGTTGCTGTTGGATTGAAAGTATGGGTTCTCTCTTTCAAAGTAGATATTTTCATAGTATTCGTCGCACCTAGGAGAATTGCAAAAACAAATACCAAATCAATTAGTTAATAAGTCAACAAATACTACAGTATTTTTATATATCCTCCCATCTTACCAGAGATAAATGTAGCCGATGAAACCAGAACTATAACACTTAAAAACATAAGAATTGTCTTCATCTTTTTAATAGATAATTTTAAAACAATATTTAGAGAAAAGTATACTCACTTTATTTTGCTTTTATTTTCTTTTTGTTTGTCTTGAAGTTATTAAAATTAGAATTCATAATACTTATATGTCTTCTTAATTATGTTACAAAAAAATAAATCTTATAAATGATCTTATCTATTTTTATAAACGAAATTTAGAGAAACTATTCCTTTTTAAATTATGTTACTCGCTTTAAAAGTATAACTGTGAGATAAAATATCTAAACAATAAACTGAAAAGCTATTAAATTAGTAATCAGTTATGATATAGATATTTAAAAGACTCTTTTATTTCTGAAATACTTTATGGATCAAATGTGTGTTCTTTATTGGTAGTTTATGTGAAAAAATCGACTGGATAACAAATATTTGTGATAGAATGATAATTTTTTTGGTAATACCTTGTGATCTTAAATAGGTACCAGAAGACTTGATTTTTAAAAAAAAAATCTAATGATCTTCAGATACATTTAGACTCATATGTTTCAGAGACCCTTACTACTGATAAAAACTTCAACAGAATCATGGAGAATTTAGTAGCATCGAAAATGGAATGAAACTTCAAGATATTGAGGAACACTTAACTGTGACAAAACTACATAACTTAGAAAGTCCTCTATCCAAAATCTCATATCGGATTTTAAAATTTTCAGTTTTTTTTCTAATTACAAAAATTTCATATATATTCAATATGATTGTATAAACTAACCAAATTACATTTTAAGTGAGAAAATAAGAAAGAGTAAAAGGAGAAGCGAAGGTCACTTCATCTAAATAGAAATTGATATGTAACATCTAGTTTCCAGAAAAAAGGATTTACTTACGATTTTTATAAGTAGCTTACATATATTTAATATATTACACATTGACTACTATATGAAATAATTGAGATTCCAGAAATCTTATAAACTAGCAAACCAAAAAGTTGTTGTCTATTAGTAAACCGAAAGGAAAAAATGGAGAAAGAAAATTCCTTTTATAATTCTGATTAAATAAATTCATTTATTTAGACCATATAATTTTGTGTACCTTATGACTGCAGACGCACATAGTACATAATACATAATGTCTGGATTAGTATACATAATAAGAGGCTTCGACTAACACCCAATAAACATGTGTTTTATGCCCAGTATTATACTAATAATAGTTGAAGAAAAACACTATAATAACAATTTTTGGACACTAAATGGCTAAATTAGTTCTGTAATGGTCTACGCAGTTTTAAAAAGACTCAAGACCAGTATTTTCAACCCATAACACATGTAAAATTGTATTTTTCTAGAACATGTTTTTTAATTATCATACAATTTATATTTTGCTTTAGGCTGAGAAAAATATCGGTCAACTCTGAGTATACATGTGTAAAGCAAGTGCGCATTAAAAAACTTAATATATTGGTAACAGTTTTTTTTATAAATGTTTTTAAGAAGTTATGATCGTCTTAATGCAATTCTTTAAAAGTACAAAAACATTTATAATTTCTACATCTTGCCATTTTCCTATTTCTGCGAAAACAAGCCATAGCACAATCATGACAAAAACCCATGTACCCTTGACCGGTAACGTGTTTAACATTTACTTCTGGTAAATCGTGTATCTGAACATTGATTGGAGGAGTTGCTGTTGGATTGAAAGTATGGGTTCTCTCTTTCAAAGATATTTTCATTGTATTCATCGCACCTAGGAGAATTGCAAAACCAAATACCAAATCAATTAGTTAATAAGTCAACAAAGACTACAGTATTTTATATATCCTCACGTCTTACCAGAGATAAATGTAGCCGATGAAACCAGAACTATAACACTTAAAAACATAAGAATTGTCTTCATATTTTTAATAAATAATTTAAAAACAATATTTAGAGAAAAGTATACTCACTTTATTTTGCTTTTATTTTCTTTCTGTTTGTCTTGAATTTATTAAAATTAGAATTCATAATATTAATATGTCTTCTTAATTATGTTACAAAACAATAAATCTTATAAATGACGTTATCTATTTTTATAAACGAAATTTAGAAAAAGTATTCCCTTTTAAATTATGTTACTCGCTTTAAAAGTATAACTGTGAGATAAAATATCTAAACAATAAACTGAAAAGCTATTAATTAGTAATCAGTTATGATAAAGATAGTTAAAAGACTCTTTTATTTCTGAAATACTTTATGGATCAAATGTGTGTTCTTTATTGGTAGTTTATGTGAAAAAATCGACTGGATAACAAATATTTGTGATAGAATGATAATTTTTTTTGTAATACCTTGTGATCTTAAATAGGTACCAGAAGACTTGATTTAAAATAAATAAAAAATCTAATGATCTTCAGATACATTTAGACTCATATGTTTCAGAGACCCTTGCTACTGATAAAAACTTCAACACAATCATGGAGAATTTAGTAGCATCGAAAATGGAATGAAACTTCAAGATATTGAGGAACACTTAACTGTGAAAAAACTACATAACTTAGAAAGTCCTCTATCCAAAATCTCATATCGGATTTTAAAAATTTCAGTTTTTGTCTCATTAAAAAAATTTCATATATATTCAATATGATTGCATAAATTAACCAAATTACATTTTAAGTGAGAAAATAAGAAAGAGTAAAAGGAGAAGCGAAGGTCACTTGATCTAAATAGAAATTGATATGTAACATCTAGTTTCCAGAAAAAAAGGATTTACTTACGATTTTTATAAGTAGCTTACATATATTTAATATATTACACATTAACTACTATATGAAATAATTGAGATTCCAGAAATCTTATAAACTAGCAAACCAAAAAATTGTTGTCTATTAGTAAACCGAAAGGAAAAAATAGAGCAAGACAATTCCTTTTATAATTCTGATTAAATAAATTCATTTATTTAGACCATATAATTTTGTGTACCTTATGACTGCAGACGCACATAGTACATAGTACATAATACATAATGTCTGGATTAGTATACATAATAAGAGTCTTCGACTAACACCCAATAAACATGTGTTTTATGCCCAGTATTATACTAATAATAGTTGAAGAAAAACACTATAATAAAAAATTTTGGACACTAAATGGCTAAATTAGTTTTGTAATGGTCTACGCAGTTTTAAAAAGACTCAAGACCAATATTTTCAACCCATAACACATGTAAAATTGTATTTTTTTCTAGAACCCATAACACATGTAAAAAGGCTCTGCTGCCTCATCTCGCTGTTCTCCACCACACGAGGAGGAACCGACGATCTCTTCCTCCAAACCGGGATCCCGCACTAATCGCGGATTTCACCGTTTCCGCCTCGAGTTCTACAACCATCTCAGGTTTTCCCACTGTCAGATCTCCCACCACGTGATACAATCACGGGAACACCGACGCCATTTTAGGATGAGAGATGTGAAGATCCTTTCGCTTTTAAAATTATATGAGAGAGTGAAGAAAGACGAGGAGGATGTGAAACCACTGGATAGATTGAAGACGATGAAATCTCGACGGCGGAAGTTTGACAGAGACGATGAAAAAAAAATGAATGATAGATTGAAGATAAGGTAAGGTTAATTTAGTATTTTTCACATTAATAAATGTGGTATTTATGAAAATGTGCTTTAGTTGGTGGTAAAGTTGAATAATGGTACCCAACAAAATGTAAAACTAAAATTCCCCCAAATATATAAATATGATGCTTTAAATAAAATACCACAAAATCATCAGAGAATTATTTTTTCCTTTATCGTGTATATACTCAAAACTATGCTCAATCAGTTTAAGAGATCTGAAAACTAAATTTGTTTTCCAATGTCTTCTCGCATGAGGATGGTCGCATCATGTTTGCAGTTTTTTTATAAGAGTCCATTGAGCCTCGGATCATAAACATCTTTTCATAATTAAATCACTATTTTCTCCTATCAAATTTTAAACTTTGAATTTTCTTATATAAAGATCATTTTCTCCGTCGCCCATATCAAAATCTGAGATCATTCAAGGAGCTGTAAAAATTAATTTTGTATAAAAAATATGATATTAAATTTAATTAAATTTTCACACTCAGCCTCATCTATTTCTACTAAGAGTTCATCGAGCCTTGGATCATCAATGTCTCTTAAAAATGATATCACTATTTTCTATGATCAAATTTAAAACTTTAAATTTTAATATATAAAGATCAGTTTTCTCTGTTGATCCAGTTTAAATTCTAAAATAATTCAAAGAGCTATAAAAATTTATTTTGTATACAAAATTTGAAGTTAAATAAAAATACAAATGTCAGGATAAGTTGATATACATATGATATGATTTTAACTTGCGCAAGTAATTAATATTAGGAAGGTAAGTTAATAAAAACAAAGTACCTAATATGTTCTCATATTTACTTGTGCAATAAGCAATGTAACCAATATGATATTAAGAGTGGATGGTTTACCGTATTTGTAATAAGAAAACTTATCAAGTTTCTTTGATTCAGGCAATTAATTAATATTTATGCGCAAGTAATACATAATAAGGTAATTATTAATATTTGTATTCTCATAAAAAGCTTTGATACCGTATTTGTAATAAGGAAACTAATTAATACATTTGTTACTTTTCTTTTTATACTAAGTCGATGATTGAAAAAAGAAAATTAGAAAAAAAATCAACTAATAATATTAAGAGAATTCTGCTTAAAACGTAAAATATAATAATTTCTAAAAGTAATAACACATATATGATATCACATTTTCATTGGAAAATGATTGGTATTTTTATAATTATATATTTGATTGTTTTGCCTTCATTTGACTCATTTTTATACTATATATATATATATATATATATATATATATATATATATATATATATATGTATATTAAATGAGTGAATTTAATTAATATTATCAAGTTTAGATTAATGATATAAACATAATAAAAACATTTTTGGGAGAAAGTTATAATATTACATGTATTATGTCATTAAGACATTTAATAAATGGTCGACATTTATTAATATTCTTACACAAGTTATGATTAATGAGATTAGAAATTAATTTAAATGGTCGACATTTATTAAGATTCTTGGCAAAGTTATGATTAATGAGATTAACAATTAATGTAACTTTTCGATTAGTAGCTCGATTAGAAAAATAAATCAAAAAAGAAATTACAAAAAAAAAATTAACCAATAGAATCGCTTGGTTGATGAGGTTATTACATTCATGAAATTGGTTGATGAGGTTATTACAAAAAATCAACCAATAGAACCAATAAATCAAAAAAGAAATTACAAAAAATCAACAAAAAAAAATTACATTCATGAGGTTCCAACAATGAATTGTGACGAAACGTCAAGGATGATGTTTATTCTAATTCTGCATATAAGAAAACAAAGAAGAAATATATTATAAAATACATATAGATTCAACTCCAAAACTTAGACTCAAATCCAAGCCTCCAACTCTGCAAGATCAGTTTCACCAAATTCAGTGACATTGATTATAACAAAAAGATTTGAAGATGTATACAATCCCGAAACAAAAACAAAATTGTATATTTGATAAAACAAACCCGATCAGATGCATCATGAATGGATGGAGGAAGTTTGTGGTCTTTTCCGTGACAAAAAAAAACTTTTTCGTCTCAAAGATTGATAGAGAGACAATGTGGAGAGCAAGAGAACAAAATAATTGGAGAAGAAAAGTCTCGAATAAATTACCAGTAATGATGTTCGTCTGTGAGCTAAGTATTGATTATCATCCCTTGGATCATAAACCTGCTCAAGATCACAAAATAGAATTTAAATTAGAACGATCAAAAACATAAGAAAGCTTAAACAATAGATGCGTGATACATGCGCCATTGCCATTTTGCTTTCAAAATAGAAGAATGGTTGTGTTGCTTGAACTCGACTTTGAACTATATATATAGTCTTGTGATGGTGAAAAGTATTAATGACGCAAAGAATATTACTTGCGAGACTTGCGCAAGTAATCACTATTATTAAGGTATGTTAACTAAATTAAGTTTGGTTAAAGGGAATATATTAAATTTGTAAGGTATAAGTAAGGTATGTTTATAATAATAAATTTCCTAATTAGATATAAAATGTATTATGCCATTAAGACATTTAATAAATGGTCGACATTTATTAATATTCTTGCGCAAGTTTTGATTTATTAGATTAGGAATTAATGTTAATGGTCGACATTTATTAATATTTTTGTGCAAGTTATGATTAATGATATTAGCAATTAATGTAAATGGTCGACATTTATTAATATTCTTGCGCAAGTTATGATTAATGAGATTAGCAATTAATGTAACTTTCCGATTAATAGCTCGAGCAGAAAAATAAATCAAAAAGAAAATTACAAAAATCAACCAATAGAATCGTTAGAATTTTGCTGAGAAGCTCTGTATGAGCGACATGTGGCAAATGTATTTCGCTTTTAATATATAGGAGAATTTTCTATTCTAGAAGAAAATATAAAGATAAAAATAGAGGTGGAGATTAGGCCTGGGAAGCGGGTCGGATCCGCCCCGCTCGACCCACCCCGCCGCGGGTCAAACTCATTTTTTCACTTGATAAATCTACCTGCAAGACCCGCATGGCCAGATTTCAATAACCACACCCGCCCCGCATAAATCAAGCGGGTCTAGCGGGTTATCCGCAAAAAAGTTCAAAAAGCCAAAAAAACAAAAGAATGCTTGCTTTTGATTTATAGGTGCGCAGAGTCAAGATTCTAGAGGGATGAATTTACGGTTTCTGATTTGAACTAAGAAAAGCAGTGGTTCCCGATTTGCGGAGAGTGAAAGGGTTGCTATGGCGTTTGAAAGAAATGAGTTTTGTTGATAGAATTAGTTTACGACGTGAAAAGAAATGTCTTAGGGTAAAGAAATTTAGGTTTTTAGTGGATCCTTTGCAAGATGACAGAAACGTTTAGTTAAATTCATTAAAACAGCACACATTCTCAAGAGTCAACACAGAAACAACACAAACTCTAATAGGTATTACATTAAAACAGCACACGTTTTACATCTCTACCACTCCTAAACGACACAGTACCACTTTATGCAGGTTAGCGGGCACCCGCTTCAACATAAACAACTATCCGCACCCGCCCTGCAATATCAAACCACCCATCCGCATGACCCGCGGGTTTGACTTTTTATAATTTTGGTGATCCGCACCCGTCCCGCTGCGGGCCTAACGGGCCGATCCCCGCGGGCTTTGATTCATATTCGCAGCGCTAGTGGAGATGGTCTAAATTCACAATATCCCATTTTCTATTTTTTTCTAATAATATAATTAGTCATGGATTAAACTTTAAATTATAAAGATAATGTAAGCCAATAAAAAACAGCTTGTGTAAGAGGATATTTAACTACCGTTTGTTTCGCTGATATCTTTTTAAATTTCAAATAAGTAGAACATGTCCACTATATACCTCCGATCAGGTTGCTCTTAGGACAGAGATAGTGATTTTTTATCCAATAAAAACCAATTTCCCAAAATAAAATTGTGACTGCTTGTGAAACTTTTTGGCAACGATAAAAAAAAAAGCCGGAGAGCTCTTTAACAACTATTACTAACCTTCTACAAGTGATGTACGCAACCATTTATCGTATCATCTCTATCGCTTCCGTTTCTGACTCCTTTTCTTTGTAAAGGCAGCAATAGAAGCAGGAATGCCTACGGTTGTTCTGCCTTTCTTACAACCCCATTTCACCGGCAAAGCATTGACAATGTTGCTGATATCATCTGTTCCGCTTAACTGCACCAACTGCTTTATCTGATCGAACATCTGCATCGTCAGTGCCATTGAAAGGTCCAAGTCCATAGAGTCATCCATTGGTTTCATCTTTATGCTTCTCAGTTTCTCTTTGAAGGAACGCAAGGACATTGAGTCACCATAACCTTCACGGTTTTCACACATTGTATTTACCTTTATGATGTGCTTGCATAGGTTCCCTTGCAAAGACCATGCACAATCGCACAAGGCAAACTCCGAACCTGGGTTCCACACAACTCGTGCTACATTGGTATCTCTCTGAGACAGAACCTTTGCAACAAGGGTGTCATTACTGTCTAGTGTAACAGCAGAGTCTGGAATCTCCGACGCCCTGTGCCAGGAAGTAGAAGCTATGTATTCTTCTTTGACATTTTGGAAAGAGTCACTTTCATCAGAATACCGATCAAGCCAATAACTCGAGTGGAGTTCAGTCGTCAGCTTGTGTACTAGCCAATCTACTCTCTGAAGAGCATTGAGATGTGTATCGTCAAAACAGCTTCACTTTAAGCTTTACATGGTAAGCTTCTATAGCTCCACATGCTTCTTGGCTTGCAAGTGGGAGACTTTTCATAGATGAGAGCCACATTCCTGGAGCAAGGAACACATTAAGCACTAAACAAAGAGTTAACATGAATCACTTGTTAGCAGTTATACCAGAAGTCTAACCTATTTTAGGCAACCAAGTGGATGTGAAATACTGCATGAAGGCGGTCTGATCAGAAAAATCCAGAGTTAATTTTTCTAGAGCCTTTGATGTATCTACGCCACCATCCCAAATGCTGTACACGACTTGTCCTGAACATTTGAATAACTCTCTTTGGACCTCAATGGTATCGCACTTCTTCACTACATTCCGAAGCCATGATCTACGAATACGCCAGAGAGAGAAAAGGATGGGGCAACAAAATGTGTCCCTGAAAAGAATAAAAAGATAGAAATGGGTCAGTTTACAATACACTCTTTTATGTTATTTTCCAACTTTATATAGCATCCATCATTCATGCCTTATGGGATCAATCTCCAGTGCAGCATCGTCAATGATAAAGGCATTGATCCTAAAGCCAGGCTCAACACTCTGTGCGCGCTTGAGCAGTATTTTCATCCACTTGTCGACATCAGATTTCAAATTGCTACGAGAGATAATCCAAGCAACAGGTAGAGCATGACGTCTTGAATCAAATACAAGAAGCGTGCATAGAGGATACTGCCAATAGTTGTTCAAGAGATGAGTACTAAAGGCACATAACTTTCTCAAAAGCAGAAACAAAGATCAACGTTGTTGTTGTTACCTTAAGCCTCTTTATCCCAAAAGTCGAATCAGCTGCAACGAGGCCACAATGACCAAAGCGCACGAACTGCTGCAACTGCCACTCAGTTTGAATCCCAAGCATGAACTGATCAGTCTCCGAAGACTCCTGATAAGAAAAGATAGATTTCTTGTTCCTCTCAGCCCAAATCTTGATACTAGCATGATCATCCAAGTCCAGCTCATGAGTAGAGCGTTTGATAATCATCCCAAGCTTATGAACATACTGAGAGGCAAGACCATCGACCGTGGCGTCCGAGCCACAATACTTGTGAATCCCTTCGATGTGTTTTTCTAGAACACTCTCTTCAGGGATCCCGAGATAGATCATAGACATAGTCTGCTGCTGGATCTCGTTGCATATGTAAGGAACCTTCTTAGCACGGGGGCCGATCGCGTCTCTGTCGAGAGGTCCGTGGCAGACGAAACCGGCCTCGTTCACGTGACGTCTCTCCTTGTAAACGAGAAGCGCGAGGGAAGGACGGGCGTAGAGACGCTTCACCACGAAATGGCACGTGCATCCTCTCATTGATTGAGGTCTCGCGGCTCGGTTCCTGGTTTTGAGACGGTACTTTCTACTGGGCAACTGACCGCCTCCTTCTCCGTAGTTCTCAGGACCAAAAGAGCACCAATACCTTTTTTTTTTTAAAACAAAAGAAAGTCAATGGGACATTTAAAAACAAAAGAAAGTCAATGAGACAAAAGTCATTGGGAGATTTAAAAAGAGAGGTGGAGAAAACTTTACCGTCTGTATTCGAGAAATTCGTCGGGCTTGTACTCCTTGAGGCTGCCTGGGGGGTGTTTCCTTTGTCTTTGGAGGTGAAATCGAGTGGGGCACTCAGGGTTTGAGCATTCTCCGATGATGAAGTCCACGACCCTTGAGTGAGGGATGAGTGCTACCTCGTCGTGATGCTCCGTTGAACCGAACTTGGTCCAGGTCAAATCAGGATATGAGAAGTATTCTGCTTGTGGGTTTTGTACTGGGATGTCTTCTAGAGATTCGACAATCTCCATTTGAGCGACTGCGGACACAGGTCCCTGAATGTTAGGGTTTATGTGAGTGAGAGGATAATCGATTTGATTTGGGAAGATGAGGGATTTAACTGAAACGGTAGAATATTGGAAAGCGCAGAGGAGAAAGTTTTATTGCAAAAAGGGTCTTTCAGTTATGGAAGTTTACTTAAAAAGTATATATTTATTGCGAGAGCTAGAGCTGGGAATTTGACTCATTGGACTCTGCCCCGTTTGACCCACCGCGGGGCGGATATGGGACGAGTGATTTGAGAAAAATTGTTCGTGGGTGCGGGTCGGGTAATTTTAACGCGGGCAGCAGGTCAGCTAAAATTCAATCGCGGGTATCTGTCAACTCGCACAAAAATAAAAAAGATTTTTTTTAAAAAAAAATAAATTATTTTTAATAAAAATAAAAATATTTTATTTAATTTAATTGGAAATTTAAAATATTTTTTAAATTTAAGAAAATTTTAATTTTTTAATAAATTTTAATTATAAATCGATTTTTATTATTATTTTTAATAAAAATATTTAAAATAATCATTTTTATTATTATTAATATTATCTGCAGGTCAAGCGGATCACCCGCGGATTTAAGTGGAGCGGGTGCGGGTTTGGTATTTTCTTCATGCGGGCCAGGCGGGTCAAAAAAATTTGAAAAAAAAATCACTCAACCCGCGGGTTGGCGGGTCAAGCGGGGCGGGTTTGATCCGCAACCCAGCTCTACACCGAGAACCATACAAAAAAAATAAAAATTCTGCTTATTTACCGATTTTCTATGTAATCATCTCTGATTGTCCTTGTTATCGTATCTTATTTGTCATATCATTATTAAACTTACATAATTAAATTAGGGTTTATGTTACATACATTGTCTTCTTCTTCTTCTTCGTATATTTTCTGTACTTATTATTTTTTTCATTCGTTTTTCTTGCGAGGTCTTATAGATCCCGTGAGTCTCCAACACAAGATGAAGATTCACCAATACTACCTCATAAGAAAAGATCTCATAAGTTGTCATTGAACGGATCCAAAGAGAATCCAGAAGTTTTAAGATTAGAAATGCATTCGCTAAACTTTGCGGTAGGGCAACCGTGCCATAGTAAACAACAAGGAAATCCTAAAAAAAATAGGATGAAATCCTAAAAATGTTGTATGGATGTTAATTAGTGTTTTTTGTATAAATTCTGCTTGTGTGGATGTTAATGTTTCCAATGTATGAATCCTGCTTACAGCCGAATTATACTTAGGACACGGCTGAATTATTGTTAAACACTCAGCTCCCACATACTTTTGTTCATGTCACCTATCAATAATGTCTTCATATCTTCAACCTCTTCTACCAAAAATACAGGAATGTATTTTTAAGACTGGGTTATGAGTACTTTATTTTTGAGTTATGCATACTTTATGTTTGAGTTATGATTACAAACCTCTTCTACCAAAAATACATGAATGTATTTTTAAGACTGAATTATGAATACTTTATTTCTAAGTTATGCATACTTTACGTCTGAGTTATGATTACAATACTCATGAGTTATAATCTTTTTTTTGTCACTGAATTGTATTATTAAGCCTTTAAGGCAAATAGTTGTAAACAATAAGAACCAACAAAACAACATAGAAAAGGGATACACTAGTAGGGATCCAAAATAAACTAACACTTCTATTTTGCATATGGATGACTAAAGATTTTTCATACAAAAGCTTCATATTTGCTTCAGGAATAGATGAATCTCAAAGGAGACAATCTTCATATTAATCCAAAAGCACCACGCTTCATAGTGAGTTGAAAACGATTGTCATTCTCTTTTTATTACTCCAGTAGGAGCCACCGAGATAAAACAACTCTCTATTTTGCTCTATTATTAGAGTCAAAGAGATTACCGTTCCATAGAACTTCATGCTGCATTTCGAAGTAACCATAGTTTGCAGCAAGAACTCCATCACCATCGAATGAAGAACTATCAACGATTGAAGCCGGTAAGACCCGTCGCCACCATCCGCAGTAGATGTCAATTATCTTTTCTGAACAGTTCAACTGAACCGAAAATCTTATCTTTCCAAACCAATTGGAAGAAACATAAAAAAGAACAATAAAAAATCTTGCCATATTCAAAATAAATTGGCAATAAAACAGCGACTGCAAACAAAACAGATCCAAGAAAGAGATGCAAAACGAATTAAACAAGCCGATGTCGGAGCTGGAAAAGCCTCTGATCATCGGCTTGAAACTATAAAAAATCTCTCTTTTTCTCTCTTGACGGCTAGGGTTTTTTCTCTTTTTCTCAATTAAAGTTTATGTCCTATATCATTTTAATCAAATTACGTCAAAATTATGCATATGTTATGGCAGAGTTACGCATACATTATTTCTGAGTTATGGTTTTTAGTAAGGTTGAGTTATGGTTACAATAGGACTAAGTTATGCATACATTAAAAAAGTTTCTAACATACTCAAGATTCATCATCCAAACTTAAATTATATCCATAAATCAAAAAAGAAATTAAAAAGACGAGTCAAGATATTAAGAATCAGGAGACATATCAGTCACATAAACAACATAGATCTTAAAAATCGAAAATCTGAGACAGATCTATTGCAGTGGTCGTCGCCTTCTCCTCTAGTTTCATGTAGGGTGGTCTGACATCCTGCTGCTCCATCTCTCATCATTTTCTTTATCTTGTAGATAAGAAAGAGTCAAAGAGAAAGAGATTCAATTGATTTTGATAAGAGGAGCTTCAATATTTTTTTTAAGTAATTCAATTCCATTTTCCGACATCCTGCTGCTCCCTCTGTCATCAGTTTTGTCGTCTTGTAGAAGAAGAAAGAGTCAAAGAGAAAGAGATTCAATTGATTTTGATAAGCGGAGCTTCAATATTTTTTTAAAAGTAATTCAATTCCATTTTCCGATTTTAGGATATGTTTGAAGTTTGGCTTAGTTATAAAAATGATATGGCTAAGTTATCTAAACGACACTGCTAAGTTATATAAACATTTTCTGATTTTAGAGTATGTTTGAGGCATGAATGAGTTATATAAACGATACAACTGAGATATATAAACGACACGATGATTGTATAAAACATAGCATAAGTCAAATACAAAATACACGGTTGAGTTATGTTTCTCACAGATAAAACACAAAATACAGGTTTGATGCACCACTCCGGTGATAACTCTTCCATGTTTCCAAGCTTCATTGAACTCCTCCGTATCGTCTTCGTTGAATCCATCACTTCTCTCTTTTTCCTCCATTATCTTCTCTTTCAAGCTTCTCTGTCACTCATCTGAAAAATGGATTATCCAAATCAGGGTATCAAATCACAAACAATACAAAATCGGAAAGAGAGTAAAAAACATACCTAAATTGTCTCTTCTTCCTCTTACATGTCCCTTCATCAAATAACCAATATTCATCATAACCAACACCGACAACATCAAACCAAAAGCCAAAGTCACATTCTTTTTAACAATGCACACAGTGAAACCAAATCTACCACATGCAGAAATAAAATATTATAAAAATGGAAGTCACATAATTTTAAAAGATAATTAAAAATTAATTGAGAAAATATAATAAAATAGACTAAATGAATAAAATTTAAAAAATGAAAATTGTATGATGACAAAAAAAAAATGAAAATTGTATTTATATGATAACACATTAAAGAAACCATATGCGAATAAATGTAATAACTTCATAAATTTCAAAGATAGTTTGAATATAGCTAACTTAATACTGATATGAAAATAAAATGTATATCTTATCACATATAATCCCTCCTCACTTAAAATTTTCTAAAAGAAAAAAATAATTATCATACACATCTCTTGCAAATGAAACCAAAAATACAAACTACAAAAACATATAAAAATAATAGCTTAGATCACAAGTAAAATATATCCCGCCCGCAGGGCGGGCCGATCCTAGTTTTATATATGAAAAAGCGTACACAGGTAAGTACTTATTTAAGAGATTTAATTACATTTTACCTAAATTTATAGCTTAAATATGATCTATAAATCTATATAATGCAATATATTTAACAACTAATCTCAATCAACGACATGCAATTTAATTTCCAGATTAAATGTATTTTAGCTTTTATTTATTTTTTGATATAAAATAGCATTACCAACCTTTTCATGGATAATATATTTTTTAATACTAACTAGAATTTGATCTGCGCATTCGCTCAGTTGTATTTTTTCAAGATACTTCATCCGTATAACTTTAAGTGGTGTTTAGAGGAAAAAAAATTGTTTCAAAATTATTGATGTTCTCGTTATCCTAGGTAGAATTTAGAATCATTTGAATTTTGTGACCAATTACAAAATACTGGTTTTTTCTTATTGGTTGAATTAGTTTTATTTAATTATAGTTTTATGTAACCAAGATAAATTGTATAGAAGTTTGTATTTTCTTAATCTATGTGAAAAAACCTTAAAAACCACTTAAAGTGATACAGAGGAAGTATATGTTAATGTTTATTTTTATGTCACTATTATATATTATATATGTGTCATCATATGTCGTTCAAAAAAAAAATAATAATAATATGTGTCATCATATAATTAATCATATTTTATATGTATCATCATATAAGTAATCATATAGTTAATAATATATGTTGGTGTTTGAATTTGGGCTCTATATTGTATTTTTCTTATATATATTGAAAACATTTATTATAATGATTATTGAAAAAAAATAGTAAAAATCAATTTTTTAAATATATCTATATTTTGAATTTTTTAATATAATTAATTTTAAATTATAATTTTGGTTTAAAATATGTATATAAGTTTAAATTTTGTTTTATGATTATTTTAGACAAAAAATGTTTTTAGGTAATTATATTAGATCATTTTGTATATTTTTAAACTGGTCCAGATATATAATTTCTTATAATATCATGGACTTATATTTTTTCTTAATAACATAAGTACATTTATTTTTTTTTCTTAATATACTGTTATTTATGTTTTCAAACAACATTATATTTCTTGTCATATATATTCTTTTTTATACTGCTATCTATGTTTCCAAAAAATTCTCAAAATACTTCAGTTTTAATAATATAGATACAATTATATATATATATACACACTTTCTACAGTAATTCTTGATTGCTAGCGTTAACTATATATTTGAATTTTCATTATTGTCTTTTTGGTAAACATTTTTTTATTGGACTTCTTTATATTGAGTTTAAGATCAAAAACAACTTTAAAATATATATGATGTATTTATTCTAAGTCATTAAAATATTTTGTTATTTCCAGTCGCTTTATCTTATTATCGAATCATTGCAATTTTGTGATCATAAAATTTGAAAGATAAGTATATTTTTAAACTAAAAAATAAAAAATAAATAAAAATAATATTTACTGCAAACAGAAAAATGTTTTAAAAATATAATTTTTTTAATACTGTCAGCCAAACACTAAACACAAGATCCTAAATCCTAAACTTTTGGGTAAACCCTAAACCCTTGGTAAATCTCAAACACTTTGATAAATTCTAAATCATAGGGTTTAAGATTTTTCCAAGGGTTTAGGGTTTACTCAGGAGTTTGGGATTTAGTATTTATGGTTTAGTGTTTACTATTTAGGGTTTAGTGTTTTACTAACTGTATTAGAAATATTTTCTAAAAAAATCTAAAGATTTATGATTTATCCAAAGGTTTAGGGTTTACCAAAGGTTTAAAGTTTATGATTTAGTGTTTAGAGTTTTGTTGACGGTATTTTAAATATAAATTTTTTTTCTACGAGAATATTTCTATTTATTTTTTATTTTAGAAACATAATAAAACGTGACAATATTTTTTTTTTTAAATACTGAATATGAAATAACGAAATCCTATTGGTTGGTGAACATAGGGGTGAACCCAAGAATTTCTCTAATGAAATTGATCCATGCGTAGCATGGGTGGTAAAACTAGTTTCTTATAAATCACATGTCAACTAAATCTTGTCTTTATATTTTTAATAAACTAGTTTTGAATATATGCATTCTAGAATTCCAACAAAATCATATATAAATGTGTGATTTGTAAAAAAATAGAAAAATATTTAGTTAATATGTTTTCAAGAGGATGTTCAGTCATTAGTTTTAAATATATTTTGTAGGTTTTTTAATATTAGGAGATTTGAAATTTAATATATACTCTTGAAATCTACTCTTGAAAATATATGTTCTTTAAAAATGACTTTATATACAAAAATTTAAAATCACTTAACTTTTAAATAACACTAAATTTTGATAAATTATTTGAAATAATAATTGAATAACATCAGATCTAAAATTTATTATACATGATTACAAATATAAAATCTAATCACTACTATATTATTTTAAGTGATTAATTCAATAACACTACAATATTATTTTAAATGATTAATTTAAGACATTATATTATATTGCATTTATAGATTAAAAAACTAATATTATATTTGGATTCTTTTACAATCCAGGATTAAATAACACCATTCTAATAAACACTGACAGATTTTTAAAATACACACAAATGTATAAAGCAGATGGATAGCCGATTCTTAAAACTTCTTAAATACTAGGTCACACCGAGTACAACAGTACAATCTTTCCAGAACCCATAACCGCCGATCTATATTCCTGTTTCACTTTCAGGTTTAGATCTCTCAACTCATCATATTATCTCCGCTTTTCCTGTTTTTCTCAAAATTAACTGCTGATGATAATCATTTTATATAACGTCTTTGGCGAAAATAGTAGTTCGATCAAAACACGTTTAGTTTAAAGTATAAAGTAGGCCAAAGCGGTCTTAAATTCTCTACTTGGTTTTATACCTCTCATGTCGTTGTCTTCATCACTTGCTTGTTTTCTGAAATTAGATCATGTCCATCATATAAAAATGGTATAGACAAAAGCAAATTCAATTACTGGATTGTGTTTTGGTTTATGTATTAGTGGTCTCATCAAAAGTTGTTAATATGTTTTATATAGTTAGGTTTCTAGTTATCTAGTCATGAATAATTGTGTCAAATTTGTATATGATCAATGGTACTCTTTCTCTGCTTTCTTCAGGAATTTTATATTTTCAGTTTCTGGTTTAATGGGCTGAATCTTACAAGATAGAAACAAAACCAGTTACATATCTCTGAACTAAGTTTACTCCAAATTTTGGAAACACGTTTTATATTGACTTTCTTTGTTTTCCAAATACGTTAGTTATAGGTATTGGTGACTGTAACAATCATCATGATGGTAGATCAAAGACAAGGAAAAGGTGAATACATTCAGTGGAGACCAGAAGAGAGCAAATTGTTGATTGAGCTAGTAGCAAACTGCTTCAAGGAGGGATGGGTTGATCCCAGTGGAAAAATGTTCAAGAAAACCGTTGAGACAAAGATACTTTCAGTTCTTAACGAAAAATTTAATAGCCGGAAGACTTATAAGAATTTTAACAACCGAATGAAGATCTTGAAGAACCAATACCGAGATTTTGTCAATCTTCTGCATTTTGATTCTAAGGTTCAGTGGAATCCAATCACAAAGAAGTTCACGGCTCCTGATGAAGTGTGGAACGCTTACCTTAGAGTAAGTCTCCGTTTCCTTCTCTTTGTCTACTTCTTCGTGTAGTTATTCTATTTACATTGTTGATAACACACATACTTGTTTCGACTAGGACTTTCCTAATCAAAGGCATGTGCGTAACGAGACATATGAAGAATATGAGAATATGAAGGTAGTATTTGGGGGAATGAGGAGATTTGCAAGATTACATTCTCAGCTATCGGAAATGAGAAAGAACGAGATACTGAAACAAGAAGTGGATCTTACTAATGATGATGACGATGACGAGGTTCATGAAATTCGTGAAACCGAAACTGTTGTATTTGGTGATTCATCAAACTATGCATCAGTCAAGGACAATGATATTTTGGCAAAGATTTGCACAGAACTAAGATCAGTTGAGTCGGCCACTAAACAGATGATTCACATAATGCAAGGAAGATCAATGGTTGAGGAAAACAAGAAGATCAATGTTTGGGAGGCTATCAAAGAGATTCCTAATTTGTCCAACCATGTCCAATACAAAGCTCTTTCCATGATTCAAAAGCTTCAGATGGGAGACATATTTGTTAATATGTCTGTTGAAGATCGTCTAGGTTGGATTCAATGGAATACCCAGCGAAAGACTTAACTCCAAGCTACATGACTCAATTTGGTTTTTGAAGTTTTTAACTCTGAATATGATTAGTATTTTATATTATTATTATAAATAAACTAGTTAGGTATTATTGAATGACTATTTTTATTTTGCTAAAACATTTTATAGTGTTTTTTATAAAACATTGAAAATCTGAGAATACTGAAATTTAACCAAATATATTCAAAGACATAAATTATTCAAAAGTTCAGATTAAAAACTAATAAAACTACCTAAAATAGCTAAAATTATTTGAAATACCTAAAATCCGGTATAAGAATTATCAAAATCTCCAAAATTATTCTAAAATATTTAAATAACCTTAAGTTATATAAAAAAAAGATTAAGAGGGGTTATTGGCACACCAATTTTTGTGGAATTTGACGATTCTAAAAGTTGAGAATTGTTTTAAAGTTAATCAGATTTATCAAATATTTATATATAGACTTTCATTAACTGTTATTGGTTTGTATAGAATTTCTTTGATTGTCATTGTTTTCAATAAAGTAAAAAATTAATTGTGGTAGAACAAATGAATATAGAATAACAATAATAACTGCTACTAGTGTTGGCGGTTGCGGTTTCAAAATCAAAATCAAAATCTTGTTCCAATTAGCGTTTGCGGTTGCAAAAGGTTTGTGGTTGGATAAATAAATATTAAAGAAAATTCTAATTTTTCTACTTTTAAAATAACTAAAATTTTTGAATTAAGATATTATGAACTAAAAATATATACATTTTATATTTAAATTTAAATTCACTAACTAGAATTGGTCCGCATTTTCAAAATACGGAATAATTTTTCGGTAAAAACTTTATATAATCGCTTTTTTATTTATTTAAAAGAGGCATGGACATAAAATACCTAGCTCGAAGTCCGGACCAAATTTTTAGTTTTCATCAATCTTCTCGTATGACATGTTCCACTTCACCACACTTCCATGTCCTCCTTGCTTCGGGGTTCGATTCCGGCAACGGCGTCTTTTGTTTTAAAATCTTTTTTGACATTTAAATTTACTGAGGCAAAAACATTAGAAAATGGTTTTGGAGCTGAGTTTTTTAACTTGCGAAATAAGTTGTCTTTACTGTGATCTGATAACACACTTTCATATCACTCACATCTCTTTACATCTAGAGAGAGCACATTATTGATATAAAACATCCAAATACATAAAGATATATATATTTATAGATATTTGACTAGGATCTATTCCTTAGACAAGCATTTTGTCGATGTCTTTAATCATGTTGACACAGAGTTGTAGAAGACTCTCCGGATGAGCCACGTTTTCATCAATCTTCTCGTATGACATGTTCCACTTCACCACACTTCCATGTCCTCCTTGCTTCGGGGTCACCTGGACCGTGAATAGGAAGCTCTTGAAGTCTTTCATCAGATCTCCCTCTATCACTCTGTACTTTATAATATTCTTCTTGGGCTCCACAGCCTCGATCCTATCCTTGGCCACTTTTGGCTTCCCATCTGCATGGAAAACGCAGTTTTTACCAATCAAACCTTATAGCGTCCAGTAAATTACAGGTGTATACAAGTTTTGCTTGTGTTTCAAAAAAAAAAAAATTCAAGTTTTGCTTACCAAGAACATAGTTCCAGGTGACACGAGTGCCAACTCTGCCCATCTCTCCCTCTTGCACACTGGCTCCCTGGATGTTATTAGGAGAGGCTTTAGGCACATCCTGTGGTCTTACTGCGAACACGTGATAGAATTTCGTAGCCGGAGCTTTGATCTCAACATCTGCCTCAATCTCTCCTTGTAAAGAAGACCTCAGCATCGCCTGTGCCATTATTTTTCAGGTAATTAAATAGTCTTCTAGTTTACTTATAGAATGAGAGTAAGATAATGAGTACCTTTAAAGCTCATAAACCCTTTTATAGAGAAACTGTAGATAAGGTGGCCGGTAGATTCGGTAACTTCGTTTTCTGGTGACGTTTTTTTTTTAATTCTTACGGTTTAAAAGTTGGTACATATTTATCACTTATGTTATGTTAAAAGCTTAGTTTCAAGAATGATAGTACCAAAATACACTTGCGGAATGTTGAAATATATGGTCCCTTAGGCAAGTGATGAAGGAATCGGACCAACTTGTTGGTAACAAGTAAAAGATTCTTGTACTCTATAATTGTGGGTATTGATTCATTGATGTGTCTCCGTACCAAACACTATCCAACAAAAATAAGAGTAGAGCCATCTACAAAAACTTCTTAATAATAATAGAGATTTGGATGGTTTGGCTTTGTCAAGCCCATGTCCAAACTCTTTTGCAAGCGATTGGTATGATATTATTATAATAATGTAAAACCAGTATGGATTTAGTTTTTTCGCTCATTTTTAAAAGTTTTTATATTAATCAGAGTTACACATATCTTTATATATTAGATATTATTTGTCTAAATTTTTAATATAGGATTTTTTTTACATTCACAACAAACCTTCTCTCAAACCAAATACCACCCAAACCCTTGGTTTTCAATCTCCAGCAAAACCTGGTACACCGCCGTAATCACCAACATGACTCTTCACCTAAATTTTGTTATACCATTAGGATTTAACCACCTAACCCCTGCAGCATTATTAAGATTATCCACATAATTTTTTATCGTCGTTAGAAAGAGACTTTTGACACAATTCTGGCACCCTTAATCGTCAAGTCATCTTGAGGATTCTCCTCCCACAACCGAAACTTCCAGAATCTTTGATTGGCATCTACGACGTACCATCCCTTCCCATCGAAGGTGGAGCAATTCGAACTCGAAGGGTATTTTGGTCTTCTTATAAATTTTCGTCAATCTGGCTGATACAAATTATTTTGAACAAACGCGAATAACCTTTGAATAAAGCAAAAAAAAAACGTATTGAGGCAAATACCGGTTTTGAATTTCTTATTATTATTTATTGTGTGAATGAATAATCTTACAACTCTTAGACGCGTATTTATAGCAGCCCCAAAACCCGATTTATTCTTTCCTGTAGGAATACATACTTATCTAGAAAAAGTAAATTTTCCTAAACCGAAAAAGGTGTACCATACCGCGGGGCCTAACGAATGTATCGTGGGGAGGTCAGACATAGCTTCTCGTATTCCAATTCCCGTATCATAAAGCGGCCTCTATATATACACGTTGGCTTTTATTTTAACAATATTCTACAGCGCGTTTGTCGTTTTATGTAGTTAATTAAACATGCATCATGTGATGGATTCAGATCATCGTGATCAAAGTGAGATACATAAAGTAGCTCAGTCTAGTGAAGATGAGTGATATCACTCAAATTAACCTAAGGAGTGGCTTTAATCTCTCAAATAAGAAATTCAGTTGTAGTACTTAAAGATCAAATCTCCAGAAAGCGTGAACACACAATAAACTCAAAAATTCTAGATTAAACTAGCCTAACAGTTTTAAAAGCAGTAAATAAAGTAAAACAGTGTGAACAAGTTAGTTGTTCAGTTGGTTGATTGAGGTTGTAAACAATAAGAATAGATAGCTAGATATAGGGTTCAGACAATCAAGATTATAGAGATATAGAATGCTTCTTGTTAGGGAATTTTTGTGTAGGATCTTTGTGAGTACTACTGAACAATGAACAATCAGTAATTAAACGAGAATTGAGACCGGAAGAGATGTTTTATTGATCGTTTGAGCAGGAACTACAATGTTTGGTGTATAAACCCTAGTTCAAGCCGCCTAGCTCCAATCTCCAAGTCTTAGAATGTCGATCCCTTGTTCTACGGTTTGGGCTGACCTTATATAGTCAACTAGATCTCGGTTATTAGGTTAAACTCTTCTATATTCGGAAATATGGAAGAATCCCTTTTAATAGGAAACCACCATTTTGCTCTGAGGCAGGAATTGAAGCACGGGTCGGAGCCGGAGCTTCTCTTAGAAGGAACCTGAACACTGGTGTCATGCCCGGGTATGGAGGATTTTCACACTAGGGTATTTTTCGCCAACAGTTTGTCCCATATTTTTCGATTTCGTCATCGAATTCGGGAAATAACCTCTGCACTTGAGTCAACCGGGTTGCTCCATCTCAGCAAGCTTCACTTGGGTAGGACATCGCTTTAGTAATTCCACCTTTCTGGGTCTTTCTTGGGCCTGGATCGTGTTTGAACCTGAAAGAGGATCGATTTCCCAAAAAAATAGACATGTGTCTAGCAGATGTTTCTCAGGTTCTGGACCTGTTTGAACATGATCTAATTAATGAATTTCGGGACCTTGGTCCTATGGCATTTCAGTGGATGACATGACCGATATGTGGGACATGTGGCTTTATGTGGCCATCTTGGGTCTGTGCAGGAGACTGGAGGAACATCTAATATTTCGATCACTACTAAGACGGATCTTCCTTAGGAGGTAATTTAGGAAGGGTCGATTGTTTTTCCAATTCTTTATTTTATAAAAATCCCTTTTCCTTTATGGGGCTCGAGTTTTCCTTTTTTTACGGCTGAGCTTCCGCATAGATGGTTTTTTGAATATTTCAAAAATGTCATCTTTCCTTTTCTGGTTCGATGATGAAGGACAAATCCGGCATATATATACCGACTGGGATGATAGCAGGCTCAACTCACCTCTGAACCTTGAGTTTCCAGACGAGAAGAATGAATAATCACCCTGGTTTTCCTACTTTCCCAGCTTCGTTTGTTGGTGGCCTCGTCGTCTTTTCGCGGATCCCTTTTCATCGCTTGGGGAGAAGTTCTGGAAGCTGACAGTGAGGCGGTTCCGATAGCTCCCTTGAGGCAAAGATGCTTTTGGTCGTTCGACGATGATGGTCCACGCTCTAAGATTCGAGAGGAGGAACTCGTAGATATCCGCAGATAATATTCAATTCCTTCTTCTGTTGAATTATGAAGTCCTTCCGAGTTTGAATGTGCTCCAGATGAAAGAATGAACAAAGTGGCTGTTTTTGAGGGGTATCCAGAGGCAGGTCTTAGGGATGGTATCCCTTCAGTCATAGCTGAGATATCTGCATACTTCGGTTTCTCTCCTTCTAAGCTTACTCTGCTGACCTGTCGGACTCTAATTGCTATCAAGATACTTGGATAGTTTCACGGTATCTCGTCCGGGATACATGATATTCTATATTTCTATTATTTTGCTCCTTTGGTTAACAAGAAGAGATTCTACCATATTCTCTCTCGAGATAGCAAACCCTTGGTGGAGGTGGAGGAACTGTCGGGGGGTGCTAGAGGTAACTACCCATTTTAGGATAACTGGAACAGGCGGTACATGTTTATGAAAGTCAGCAAGACTTCAAACTATCCGACGTTCTGGCATATTGTCAGCAAGTTCTTCTTTTTCCTTAATGGTTTCTAAGGGCATCACCTGCTTGTAGTTTAATTTACTGGCCTTTTACTTTGATTTTAGTTGTGTTGTGTCATGTGTCCTTTGGTCGAGAGGCGGTGGTGAAGCTAGCAATGGGAATTCCAAGACGGTTTGGATGGGTATCATTTTCAGTGAGTCGGGAGGCCTTACGCCATAGCCACATCTGGGGTAAGCTTTGCTTCCGGCTTTCGTTGATGAGGTTTCGTTTCATGTGCCATAGCACTGAGTTTGACACTGAAGCTTGCCACATAATCAATATCAGACCATCTGAGATTCTCAAACTGCAACCCAAGATGATCCAGACGTGTCCTCTTGACATTGTCATTTCCTTCAAACGAATTCAGCATTAGCTCCCACGCCTCTTTAGCTGAAGTACTCCCCTGAATCAGCTGAAAATGTTCTACTTCAACAGCTCCAAAAATCACCGACAACGCCTTTGCATTAAAATTTGATGCATTGCGTTCTGCCTCTGACCAATCCTCCTTTGGCTTAGGCTTCTTCCCAACCAGTCTCCACAGCTGTCCATGCATCTTCATTGATTCCTCGAATCAACTGCTTCATGGGAGCCTTCCAATGAACATGATTGCCTTCTGCACAGAAACAACTGCGTCCATCTTCACCTCTAGGATCACACCAGTAACTTGGTGACCCGCTATGATACCACTTGTTAGTGCAAAGACGACACCACAATAGTACTAAAGAAGATAAATCAGAGAGACAAAATACACAAGCACACACCAATAACTTTATTAGAAATCGCCTTGTACACTCAATTACAAGATCTGCTTAATCAGCTTACCCAGCCTGTTAACACCCTAACAGCAGCTACTGAAAGATTCCTAAGCTACCCGCTTATGTCTTTCTACTGTCAAGTACTTCAGCCACAGCTTCAGAACGATCCAGAACACTTTCAAGAGCTTCTCTCTCTCTATAAGATCAGCCTCTGTGTCTCTATCTCCCTACAGACAACCCCATAGCTATCTTATATTAGTCTCCACGTTCTCCAAACCCTAGTCTCCAATGAACCCACAATATGGACATCTTCCATATCAATAAGTGCAACTTTCTTTTTCTTGAAATGCACTTATTCATTTTTCTTTAGGTCATAAACTTGCTTACCAAGTTTATTCATCTTTTCTTATCTCCAAGATACTCCTTTGTTCTCCAAATCTATACGACTCCAACTCAGCATCTCGACTCCACATGGTCTTCACCACTCCACATGACGTCTGCTTCAGCAACTATGTCAGCGAGTACTTCAGGACGGATATCTTACTTTTATATTGATGATTACCTATGACTTATTATCATATTCTACAAAACTTATGAAAAATATAAATCACCATTAATTGTAAATATCTATTGCACAATTAGTTTTAAGTCATGTCATCATTGATTTAGTATGTTATATCATGATTTTTCTTTCAAAATTAATTTTGTGATAGTATATGACAAATGACTTGTCAAATAATGGGGTGTTATTGCTTTATATATTTTAATGGATTTAAATCATGTATTATTGATTCTATTATTTCAAAATCCAATTTTAAATCTGATGTTACCAATTCAATGATTTTATAACATATTTTAGAATTAAGTGTTATTCAATATTAATGATTTGCTTGAGAATTTGATTTTGATTTAGATTTGAGTGGATTTATGAGTACATTTAAGAGTAAAATACAAGGGAACAAATATCTAGTTAAACTTTGTTATTTTGAATGGATTTGCATAATTGTTTCTTTCAGTTCTTTATATATTTTGTGTGTCATAATCATTGTGGTTGATATAAACCTTGTTATTATGTCTTTTGTTCATCTTCAAACATGCATTAGACACATGTCTTGCATACAAACATGTTGTATAATACATACGTATTGTATAAATACATACAAACAACGCTGGTGCTGTTAGTTATAATATTATTGTGTAGAATGACACTTTTAATGCTATCTTGTCGTTGTGTCTAAGGCTTGTCGTTGTGTCTTTGTGCCTTAGACGCTGTCGTAACTGTTGTTGTCGTAGACGACTGCGGAGCCGTTGTTGATAAAGAAGATTTGTTTTCGCCTGAAGTGTTTCCTCACTATTTTAAGACCTTTCTTTCTCAGTTTATGAGGTTTTCTCAACAAAAACTCCGCTTTGTCCGCCGGGTGTTTCGTCAACAGAGCAGAGACTAAGAGCATCCACAATGGTGGATTCCATTGTGGAATCCTTAAGATTAGTTTAGTATTAAATGTTTTTATTTTTTTTTGAATAGTTAAGGACTTAATCAAAATGATCAAGTCCAATGGTGTTACTCTAATTAGAATCCTTAGCGTTTTGTAACAAAATCCCTGTAACAAAACCCACAAAACCCAACAATTCTCAGCTATTGATACAGAATCCTAAAACAAATTAACCTTAAGGACTGCTTTATGTTATCCCGTTGCAGGTGCTCTAAGCTTTGTTGGCCGGAGTACTTTAATTTCTCGCGTATCGATGCAAGACTCAAATCTAAACAATGATGCATCACAAAACCGTGTTATTCCGAAACGATTGACTGGTTTCGATTTGCTTCTTTGTGGTAGAGGTAGACGAAGACGAAAACGATGATGAAATTTCTCGAGCTGTTATAAAAAAAAGAAGAGAGATATTATTAACACTTCCACTTTCAAATTGACAGTAAAAACGAAACGTGTCTTACCTACCAACATACTGAGTTAATTGTTATATTATTGTGATTCAAATAACAGAATCAGTCATAAATCAAGAAGAAACCCCATCAAATGAAACAAGAAAGTATATTTTGTCAAACTTAGCAGTGTGTTTGTGCTTGTTTTGATAGATTCTTAAGCTTTTTGTCAAATGTATAGATTATCAGAATTCAGACATGAATCTAGAATTTATTCGACATAAGAAACTTCAAAAGAAGAAGTTATATTTGTCGCATGAAGATGATGAATTAGATGCCCAGTTACGCAAAGAGAACTTCAGTCGCAAATCCATTTCATTCATTTATAATAAATGACTTATTTGATTTTTTGAAATTTATATTATTGATTTTGAAATCTGTTTATTTGATTTTGAAATCAACCGATTTGTCATTGATTTCTAAATCCAAAAAAAAACTACAATTAGTTTCAAACTATATCATTTTTGTTAGTATGTTATTATGTTGTTATATTTTTTTAAAACATAACTTGTTCACGACGCATGTAAAATCATTTCTATCTTGTTTTGCTTACCTCACCGAACTAAAACAATTAAAAACTTAACATAAACGATAAACCAAAAGTTCAAGAGTTCATAAAAGCCACAACTGAAAAATACCGAAAAAAGAAACATTCTCGAAGACCCTAAAACACATGATCTTCACGAGAAAGAAACAATATAGCTCAACGATCGCCTTTTACCCAGAGTTCTGATAAACAATGGCCGCAACGGCGTCCTTTGACTCCTTGAGAAGCTTGATACTGTTCTTCAGCTTCTCCCTTTTGCAAGCCACCGAAGGAGACTCATCAAGCATCTTCTCAACTTCTCCTCCGCCCCTAGGATCCACCATTTCCGCCACTATATCCTTCTGAAACTGACTGTTCACAAGATTCTTCACAGTGAACTGAAGGTAAAGTGCAATGTTATCAACAACCCTTGTTACCACGATGGTCCAGTAGGCTGTAATCCTCACATTCATGTCGAACGCTTGGCTAAGCAACTGAGAGTTAACACCCCTCAGATGCGAAATCCCAACATCACCGTAGTTCGAGTAATTGCTCTGTACATGACTGATGAAGCTTGCTTGATTAGCAATCTTCTGTGTGTATGCTGTCATGTACTCAGGGTTACATGTGTAGTCCGTCTGTTTCTCCATCTCAACGATCTCAACCACTCGATTCACAGACTGTTCCTTGATCTTGGTGATCAGCGTTCGACCGGCACGTTTGATGGAAGGTTGAATCTGCGGGAAGTTGTCAGAGTATTTGGTAATGACTGATGAGAGAACAACTTCAACGTAGTCCCATATCTCTCTGATGAACTCGACCGGCTTAGCGTGCATGCCATCAACACGTTGTGAAAGAATAGCTAAGAAGGCTGATCTTGGGATGAAATTAGGCAATCCGATGCATTTGCACTCTTCCAGGACTTTGATTTCATCCATCAAGAACTCGTTCACCGCCTCCGGCTTTGCTTGGAGGTTATCCGAGAATTTCCTCAACATATCAGCCAAACGAGCAGTAGAGTGCATGCCTTGATCATCTGGATATTCAGAGAAATCTCCTTGGATAAGAATTCTCAGGAGACATTCTTTGACGGAACCAACGATGTTCATGAATGTCATCAGAGCTTCCCCTGAAGATGTCATAACCATTGGCAGCTTCTTCAACTCAAACTCGCTCGTTTCCATCTTCTCGTTAATCTTTTGTACAATGACCGGCAGACAACGGCCGATCATCGTTGCCTGGATTTGAATTAGCTTTTGAGCTAAAACAGGGATGCCAACAATGTCGTGGTCGATCATGCAAAGCAGAGGATGAGTATTGAAAAGTAACTCTTCCTGCAACCTAGCTTCTTTGTAGGTTTCTTCCCCTACACGGTTCCTGACACAGACGTAACCTAGTCCAATATTCACATCGTCTGCCGTTACTTTCTGCAGGAGACCTTCAGGAGCCATGTCGGCTTTTGTGACAACCGCTAGTGTCCTTTCCCCTGTTTTGTCAACTTGCCTAGACATACGGATGGATTCGCAGGTGGTGAAGTCGACTGTAGCTGACAGGACGTTGAGAATGATGGATTCTTGTGGCTCGATGTACTTCATAATCATCCCGGAGATCTGCTCATAAATGTTTTCAGGCTGCCCGTTCACAGGAACCCGGGTTATTCCGGGGAGATCAACCATTGTCAGATCAGGAACACCTTCTTTTTTTACATGGAGGGTCAGGGGAGTGTCTGAGACACCTTTACCAGATCCTGCAACATATATGTATATTTGAGATTACAACAATTAATCTGTTACTTGGTGTTCAACATGCTATACTTGCCCAATATTGTTGTTAAAGAGAAAGATAGATGCATATGTTGAAATCAGTTAGGTTTTTCTCAAATGTACACATTCATTGTAAAAAGGTTTTAGGGGGTTAAATAAAATTGAGATTAATTAAAAAATAATAAAAATAAATAAATAAAGAGAAAGACTGAACTTACCAGCAATTGCCTCAGTTGCGGTGCAAATAGATTCGGCAATATGCTCCTCGTCAGTGTCAACTCTTTTGTCACCGAACTCAAGCCAGATCTCAGGTTCAGGGCTAGGGCTTTTCTGTAGTCTCATCACAAGAGGAACCCTAGTGCATATTCCTTGCCCACGAGGCAAACTGATTCCTGCCAAGGACTCAAGAACACTGGATTTTCCTGAGGACTGGTCTCCAACAACCACAATGGTGGGAAGCTGGATCCCTTCTTTCATCACATTCAGGTTCCTCAGCCGATCCACTGTGTCAAGCAACGGCCTGATCCGGTCATTGTAAGAAGACACAATCGGTGCTTCAGTTCGGACATTGGTGTTGACAATAGCAAGAGCGGCTTCCACGTTGATGTCATAAACTTCTGGCATCTTACTTCCTCCCATTTTTACTTAAGATGATTAAAGAATAAAAAAAAGACTCAGAAAGTAGTAAAAGGGTGAGACGGAGAAGAGATGTTTTCTAGTGGGTGACTTATATAGCTAGCGTGGCTTGTACTTTGGTCGAAGCTTGTACTTTGCTAGAAACCTGAACTTAAGTTTTTTTTGGTGCAACAGATAAATGTTAAAAAAATTCCTTGGATTCTCTCAATCTGGTCTTTAACAGCTTTCCCTGCGTCTTTAAAACGAGATAACCAAGATTTAGCGCCAAATCAGGGATTCCTCTTTTCCAAAAGATTTTAAATTGAGTTTATTAGGTAAATGATAAATTTTGAAATATATATACATAAAGAGAAACTAAATGCAAAATCGTGAAAAAAAAGTAATTGATAATTGAGAACCCAAAAGATAAGAGTTTCATTATTTTGATTTTATTTATCATTTATCAGTTGGGTAAGTATGGTTTTTCTTTAACATGCTTTGATGTAGTATATATTTTCTACTAATATTTAATATTTAAATAAGTTCCAATCCTTAACAATATATCATTAACTATTTGTGCTAGTAAAGAATCATAAATTTCTTATGTCAATTCCTAGTCTTGAAATCTAATAACATCTTAGTCTAACTTTTATACGATGTTTAATTTGTCACATGCCGTCATAAATCCCTTTTAGACTAAATATGAAATCCTAAATTCTAATATCCATTTAATAATTTGAACTTTTAAAACGAAGAGTAAAATTATCCAAACTCACAAGAAATATTCTAAGACTATATTTTATTTATTCTTAAGCTGCAAGTAAATGTTTTTAAATATAATCCAGTGGACCCACTTCGAAAGCATATTAAAATAAATAAAGCGTGTGTATCTAATTGGTTTGACTCCACATTTTCATCTGTGTCAAACAGATTTCCATGGTATACTGTACTTTAGAAACATTAGTGGTTGAGATATCAAATTTATTGATCAAATGGTGAATGGACATTTACAAACCATGTAAACATATTGTGTTTGTTTACCTAAACTATAATAAAATAGTATGCATGTCTTATATTACTCCATTTTTTGGTAAGTAGCTAGATCCAGAGTCACCCGACTCATGCCTACCATATTTCTGAATATGGTCTATTACAGGAGAGAACAAGAGAGAAATGTTGATATTTTCTGTGACTGTAATCCCCTTGATTATACTATATAGTTTCAGTTTCAGTTTATAAACTTTCAGTTTCAGTTATGATTATTCTAAGAAGTGATGACTATAACAGGAGAGAACATGTTAGAAATATATTTCAATATCTACCAGAAGAGAACATGATAGAAACTTTCAGTTTCAATTTCAATATTTTTTATTAATTTATAATCAATTTTTACAAATTCAATGAAATTTTGAAACTAAAATATTAAATTCTTAGCATTTGTTCAATAAATTTTTTGAAATTTAAATATTTATGCATTTTATAGAATATATAATTTAATTTAAACATATAATAATATATATATATATATATATATATATATATATATATATATATATATATAAAATCTAATATTTATTAAATAAGACATTGTACTCATATAATTTTATCAACATTTGTATCTTGTTGAAAATAAAAATTAAACCATTGATCACAAATTTTCAAAGTCAGATTTTTAAAAGTTTATTAATTTATATTCATTTTTTAATAATTCAAAATATAATATATATGGAAAAATCAAAATATTTGTTATTTGGTTAATTTGATTGTCTAATGTATTTTTATAATATTAATATAAAACAAAAATGATAGAAGATGTACAAATTATTATCAAAAGTTATTATTTAAAATTATTAATTATCATATATATTTTAATCAGATTAAGTAATTTCGTATGTTCTATTTAAAAAAAGTTAAAGAATATTTTTATGTTAATAATTAATTATATGATTAGGTTAATAAAAAGTATACTATATGTTTAGATAAACTAACTTATTTTTCTAAAGATTTTTGAAATTGATTATCATGATGACATGTGTCATAGTTCAAAAAGTTGTAATATATAGGGGATAACTTAACATGTACAGTATAAATACCTAAATTATGGCGATCTAACATACTTAACAATATGATATAACTTAACATGTACAATATAATTGCCTAAATTATTGTGCACCTATTCTGTCACCGAACTCAAGCCAAATCTCAGGTTCAGGGCTAGGAGTTCTTTGTAGGAACCCCAGTTAGTGCAGATTCCTAGTCCACGAGGCAAGCTTATTCCTGCGGATAACACAAGAATACTCAAATTCCCCACCATTGCGGTGGGAAGCTAAATCCCGTCTCTCATCACGTTCACATTTTTAGGCACTTTTTTTTTTTGCTTCTAGCCATATATTTTTAGTAGGACAGCCTCTGCGTAAAACCATGAAAATCGTATATAGGCCTGGGTATTTTATCCCAAACTCAAACCGGAATCGACTCGGAAATATAAGATCCGAAACGGAACCAAAAATTTATAAGTATCTATTGATTTTAAAATTCTTCTATCCGAAAGAACCGAAATAAAAAAGAACCAACCCGAATAGATCCAATCCAAAAATAATCAATCTGAATAGACCCAATCCAATAAGAACTGATTCATACCTGACCTAAAAACATGAATATTCAAAACTATGTTTTTTTTTGTTCTATTCTATGATTTAGTTGAAAAATCCTTTTGTTAATAATCTTTGTTATTATTTTTACAACAATGTTAACAAAATTTAGAGTTTAAAAATGTTTTATTTTAATTTCTAATAGTTTATTTTAAATTATTTTGTAAATTATATATATATATATATATGTGATATTTTTCTTACTAAATTTGATGAAATTTAGGTCTTCCTTGTCTTTTTCAAATCCTAAATATCAAATCCGATTCGTATCTGATATGGATCCAAAAATTACTGATATTTTATAGATTCTAATTGATCCGGACCCAAATCCTAATCAAAAATTTAGAAGTATCTATCAAATCTAAATATCTAGAACCCGAAAGATATGGACTTGAAAAGAACCAGCCCAAACCCGATCCGAAGATCTGAACACCCAGACCTAAGCTTAACCACAAGTGATAGTTTTTCAAACCCATGGTGTTGAACGTTTTTTTGTTCTCCATAAATTGACACATATTATAAACTATAAAGATTCTTAATTTATTTGGTCATGGTCATAACTAGGCATGGACATTTTAACCTGGACCCGAAAACCAGATCCGCGAGTCGAGTCGAACCAAAAATTTACAAGTATTTTTTGGATCTAAATTTAGATTTCTTTTATCCGAAAAAACCTGAACGGAAAAGAACCAATCCGAGTAGATCCGGACCCGAAAAACCGACACGAATAGACACGACCCGAATAGACCCGATCCGATAAGAACTAATTTATACCTGATTTAAAAACATGTATATCCAAACTATGATGTTTATGTTTATATATATATATATATATATATGATGTAATATAATGTTGTAAATTTAGAGTTTAAAAATATTTTATTTTAATTATTAATATTTTAATTTAGTTATTTTGTAAAATTTTAGATATATATGACTAAATACAGTATGTCATATCTTTTTCAAATCCTATATAGCCGAACCCGATATAGACCCGAAAATTATGAATATCTTACATGTTTTAAAATTATAGACCCAAACCGATCCTGATCGGATCCGACCCGAAAAATTATAGGTAAATATATGGATCTAAATTTTTAGTACTCGAAAGACCCGGACCCGATGCCCAGGCCTAGTCATAACTATGGCTTTATAAACTTCTTGATCATAGGCCAACATTAGATACCATTAACAAAACTTGGTGAAAATGAAATATTAATATTGCTCATGATACAATAATGAAGTTAATATAGAGATATGAGACACAGTATCAATTTCAGAATAATATTTATATATAGTTTTAAATATATAATTTGAACTAGGCACATATAGTAAACTGGCATTTAGAAATTAAAAAAAAAACCAAACTATATCATGCGATTGATGAGAATTTCTGAATAAACAAACATATAAATATAAATCAATTGATTCATAAAACTCATTAATGAATAAAAGCTCAAACAAAATTCAACTCTTTGCCATAGAACCAAACCGGAATCCCTGTTGGACCTTGACCCCATAGCCTAAGAAGATTTGTCGGAAGGGTCCATGATCTGACCAACAAACAAAACAGTTCCAATTGTGTCTTCTCTAATTAAGAACAAAAATGGATGATCTGCCACAAAATCTATCTCCTCTGGAGGCTTCATATATGCACACCCTAAACTAACTACAAAAGTGGCAGCAGCTGCTTCAGCGCCTTCTTCATCGATCTCGACGCATGCTTTATGGTACAACAAAGTTGAACATAATCCCAAGTCTTTGCCGTCTACTTCATCAACAATCTTAAACTTAGGGATTCTGAATTCATTAACAGCAACTTTGCGACTTGGAACATGACAATCCAAGAATCCAGAATCAGATGCCATTGCCTTGACAAGACCGTCCAATCCATCATTCTTGTCCGGGAGATAAAAGTACATTGAGAAACTGCCACTGTCGACATCACCATCACAGCCCTGTCGATAAGGTATCCTGAGGACCTTGAAACCATCATAAGCCTTTATGTATTGGTCCTTGTAGCTTCTCATGAATGGCACGGACACTGAGGTCCCACTGAGAAGGTGAAACTCTTTGTCTTTTGTGTAAGACTTGTCGAACGGAACTTCCCATTGTCCTTTGAAGTACAATGCGTTGCCATAAACATAGGAGGTTTGGTCTGTAATTGATCCTTCAGGAAGAAGATCTTTGATGAGCCCATTGGTATGAGCTTCAGCCCATTCATTCAGCTCTCTACGCACTTGTTCAGCCTATTGGATCATCAAAGTTATATCAGAAAAAACAGAGCATATAAACAGAGTTTACTTAAAGAAACAGAGCATAGAAACAGAGTTTACTTAAAGAAACAGAGCATAGAAACAGTAATAAAAAGCTTACCTTATATAGGAAGTCTACGCGATCGAAAACAGCCTTGAAGAAATTCTCAAAGAGATCCTTTAAGGACAAATCAACGGGTAGCGTTTTCTCGACCCAGACACCATTGATGGATGAGATCTTCGGTCCACCGTTCGCGCTACGGTCGGCGAAGACGATGGGAACGATCTTGCTGAAGATCGCGTTGAGCTCATCGGTTGAAGAAGCCCTCAGGAAGGAGAGGATCTCTTCGGATCCTGAATAATCGCCGGGACCAGAGGCCGCCAAAGTGAGTGCGGTGTTTATCGACGCTGGTGAGAAAACGGAGTTGGAATGTTTGGCTTTGGTAGAGAAGAGGTCCTTCGAAACGACCAGCGCTATGTCGTTTTGGTTCTTAATGGCTTCATCGACATCAATGCTTGATTTTGACCGAAAGCTAGAGGGATTCATTGTCGCTCTCTTTCCTTGCGTCTTTCTGTGATGATGATAATTTAAGGGTTAACAATATTTATAGACGGCTGTAAAACTTTAGTCGGTTGTGTAAATTTTCCTTTTATTTTTGTTTTGTTTTCCTTCCATTGTATAGTTTATCTTTTTTTTTTCTTTCTTACTTTAAGAAAGTTAAATTTACTTCTCATAGATCTTTTTTGTAGTATAACTTTTTTAATAAATTATTTCTATTTTATCTGTTCAAAAATTTTCATTTTTGATATAGTAATATTTTTATTAATATATTTCAGTTCGTATTAATTTCTGTACCTTTTCCTTTTTTTTTAACTTCTTTAGATAAATTTTAAATTAAGTTGTGTGATATTTTAAAATTTTAATTTTTTTTAATACGCCTATATATTATACATGTGTTAAAATTAACAACATATTATTGAAAATCCACTTATGACACCCTATATATTCCACATTAATTTCAACTAATTTCATGTATTAAAAAAGCAATTATATACATTATATAGAGTACCCTTTAATTCTAGAGCTGATTCTTTCCATGAGTGAATTGCTGGATCTGATCTGGCCCAGTGACTAAGTATTTCATATCGGATGCTAACATTGGGTAAACAAAAGCTTTGTGTCGTGTGTTTATATCTTTACTGTTCTTCTTGCTTACAAACAGACGAAGAGAGTACAAAGTGAGGAGAGTAATTGTTCATGGTGAACCGTAACACTAAAAGATCACGTGAAGCTAGTAGCATTGTAATGTTACCACACAAAAATATTCTGAAAAACGTAACATAGCAAAGAAATTCCAAAATTCAAAAAACACACAAAAGCCCAAAGCTCAACTCCAATAAACCTCTCATAAGAAAAAATCAATCAGTGATGTCTCTATTGATCAACAATGGCGGCCACAGCATCCTTGGACTCCTTCAGAACCTTAAACTCTTCCTCAGCTTCTCCCTCTTGTTTGCCACCGTCGAAGACTCCTCTAACATCCTCTCAACTCCTCCCCCGCCTTTAGGATCCACCATCTCTGCCACAACCTCCTTCTGAAACTGAGTGTTGACTAGATACTTCACAGATAGCTGAAGATACAGCGCAAGGTTGTCCACAACCCTACGAAGCACAATTGATCTCATCCATCAAGAACTCTCTAACTTGCTTAGGCTTTGCCTGTAGATCATCTGAGAACTTGCTTAACATATCAGCCAAACGAGCAGTACCATGCATGCTATGATTCTCAGGGAACTCAGAGAAATCGCCTTGTATAAGGATTCTTAGGAGAGACTCTTTCGCGGAACCGATGATATCCATCAGTGTCATCAATGCTTCAACAGTGGAAGCAATATATAGCCATTGGCAGCTTTTTCAGCTCGAGGTCAGCAGTTTCCATCTTGTGGTTGATCTTACGTACAATTTCAGGCAAGCAGCGTGAAATCATTGTTGTTTGAATTTGTATTAGCTTCTCAGCTAGAACAGGGACACCGACAATGTTTTCATCAATCATGGAGAGCGTTGGGTGAGTCTTGAAAAGTAACTCTTCTTGCTCTCTGGCTTCTTCAACTGTTTCTTCCCCTACACGGTTCCTGACACAGACGTAACCTAGTCCAATACTCACATCGTCTGCTGTTACTTTCTGAAGGAGACCTTCAGGAGCCATGTCTGCCTTTGTGACAACTGCCAGAGTCCGTTCACCGGTTTTGTCAACTTGTCTAGACATTCGAATGGATTCACATGTGGTGAAGTCGACCGTAGCTGATAGAACGTTGAGGATGATGGATTCTTGTGGCTTGATGTAATTTATTATCATCCCAGAGATCTGCTCGTAGATGTTCTCTGGTTGTCCTTTCACCGGAACTCTAGTTATCCCAGGAAGATCAACCATGGTCAAATCAGGTGCCCCAGATTTCTTCACGTGGAGGGTCAAGGGAGCATCGGACACCCCTTTACTAGATCCTGCATCATAATATATTCATATAAATTCTTAATCATAGTCAAAACCGGCAAAGCACAAACCCATAACACTCTAATGTTTCATCATATAGCAGAATCATATAATACCTCTAGGCACATTTAGGGTAATTAAGTTAGTCCTTACTATCCATGTTTCATAGTCAAAACAATATATTTTGATTATGCAGCATAATAAATTTTATAAGTTTTTAATACAAAAACACATAACACTCTAAAGTTTAATCATATAGCAGAAGTCAGTATAACAAATATCCTATAAGTAAAGAAACATAACACCTCTAGGCAGGAATATGTACACAGATACTATAACATCGATATAACATATAAAGGTATCATGAACAATAATGTATCTTGGAAGTGGGAGAGAGAGCGAGACTGAACACTGAACATACCAGCGATCACGTCAGTTGCAGAACAAATAGTTTCAGCAATGTGTTCTTCATCCGTTGGAACAACTTTGTCACTATACTCCAGCCAGATCTCAGGTTCAGAGCTACCACTTCCCTGAAGCCTCATAACAAGAGGGACCCTAGTGCAAATTCCTTGCCCACGAGGCAAACTGATTCCTGCCAACGATTCAAGAACACTGGATTTTCCAGAGGACTGGTCTCCAACAACGACAATGGTGGGAGCTGGATCCCTTCTTTCATCACATTAAGGTTCCTCAGCCGATCCACTGTGTCAAGCAACCGCCTGATCTGGTCATTGTAAGAAGACACAATCGGGGGTTCAATGGTAACAGATTTGTTGTTGTTTGGATTTGCTTTGACAATAGTACGAGAAGATGAAGCTTTAGAGACAACACGCTTCTTACTGCGTGCCATTTTCTACCAGACTGGACTAGGAAAATACAGAGAAGAGATTTAAGGATATGTGTGATTCTTTCTATGAGATACTCAAAAGATATATATATAGAGGTGTATGAGTGATATATGCAAGAAGTAAACCTTTGAGTCTTCGAGATGAGATTAAGTGTAGGTAACGTGCGGATTGATAAAAGCTAATTAAGTCCATAACTACATTGAATCTAAGAAGGCTTAATCCTTCATTGTATGTGTATTTATATCAGCATTTTATTTGCTCCCACTTGGTGTATTTTTCCATGGTAACGTTTGAAATTTTCAGATAGTCATTTGGAATATAACGAAAGACGTGTACCTAGGGATGTTCATAGATCCATCTCTTTTGGTTGATAATTATATACCTTTTTGGTTGATAATTCATACTTTTTGTCACCCACCTGGATATTAGTTGGTAACAAAAATTTGGACTGACACAATATTATAAATTTGAACTGGTACAACATTGGCAGAAAATTTTTAGAAGAGTTATTAAATTTTGAGATTCCATTGTTATGGTTTATTAAAATTTTAAAATCTGAGTAGAATACACTTAATTTTAAATTTCATTCAAAATCCTTTGTTATTGTTTTTTTTAGTTTTTATTAATTTTAAGATTCTATTAAAACTTATCAGTGAGATGCAAATTTTATTTGTTTTTACTCATAAGCTAAGACTTAATTTTGAGAATATCATTTATACCCATAAGATATTTGAAATCTATGTAATAAAATATACTCACATACAGAAACACACAAAATTGAAGAATGAAATAATTACAGCAGGAAATTACTTACTACTTACAATAAAACACATTTTTTAAGTAATGATTAGAATAATACACCAAAAGAAAATACATAGAAAAAGTGAGTTAAAGTCCAGAAGACCTTAGTTTTAAATGACTTAAACCAAAATTTAAAATAAACATTCCTAAAATATTAAAAATATTAATAGTATAGATTTACATATTTTATTTAATTTTAAATATTAAACTAAATTAAATCATTAAAAACTAGGTTCAGAGTACTCTCCGATTAATTTCCGATTTTTGCGTCGATTCGCTAGGCCCGACCGCCCAATTTAAAAATCACATTCATAAACAACGATGAAAAAGAGAAGAATCCCCATTCGAAATCTCCTTTCCTCGACATGAACCCTAAAACTCTTGATTCCTCAATTCGAATCTCTTACGTTTTGACTCAAAATCTTCTTCTCACCTTTCTCTGCCACTAAAAGCTTCGGTTCACAAGCGCATGAACTATCCTTCTTACGTTGCCGGAGACTGGTAAATCATCTCTATTTTCTCATCTCCATCTCCTTCTTATTTTTGTGAAGCTCTTTTATTTTTTATCGAAAACTATTCAGATTCCCGATTTGTTAACTTTAGTTCCGAAATTCAATTTCAATTTTTTGAGTTTGCTTGGATTTGAATCGACAGATCGTTAGATAATGGCGACGTTTGAGCTATACAGCAGATCAACGACAGGGATGTGTTTGAAAGAGACTTTGGCCTAGATGGTTCAGAGCGGTACCTTGAGCCCTGAGCTACCAATCCAAGTCCTTGTTCAGTTTGACAAGGTGGCTGATCTTGGAGTCTTTTGGTTTTGCTTCTGTTGTTTTTTGTTTTCTTTCTGTCTGATATCTGTGTTCCTTTGAAGACCAAGGTGATCTCTCTGTCTTGTTGTGCTTTTTTACTCTTTATTTTGAAATACTGAATCTTAGTCAAAGGTATTGTTCGTTCTAAACTGTCTTGCTCTAGTATCCATGTTTCGTTGAAAAATATGTCTTAGAGTAGAAAGTTTAGATTGGTTATCTGAGGAAAAACTAGCATTTTCATGAAATCTATCAAGATTACTGTTTGTTTGGATGAATAACAGACTGAATTTAGCCCTTATCTTGATGAATAACAACGTATGGACCTTTATAATATTACAGGACGCAATGTTCAAGATATACGAGTGTCAGGAGAATGTGAGCCGGGTCAAGATAGTGGCATGTGACTCTAAGCTACTCACACAGTCAGATGTAGTAGATTTTTGAGTTTTCCTTTTTCACTTTGTAAAACTCAGGCACTTGCTATATGTTGAGCTCCATTTGCAGCCATCAATTTAGCCCCCCTTTATATGTACATTATCGGTCCAAAGACATATGGGACTCTTGTTGCTATGAGAAAGTACTGAAATTCACCATCTCTCTCGCCTCTCTTTTTTTGTATTGCATTTCTCCATGTCAACTATTCCCTCTCTCTCTCTTACACTTAGTGCTCAACTCATCTCTTGCTTACTTATCCTCCATTGAAAGTGAAAGCTGTCTTCTTTTGGCAGTTTCCGATGTTTGGTCGCCATTACCATATCAGATGTCTATGGTTATCTAAAGTGAGAAAAATGTTGGCCTTGTCTTATTCGGTATGATAAAGAGTAAGAGCTGTTTACAACAAGATTGAGGGATGCTGCTGCTCATGATCAATATAGTTTACATCATTGTCTACGATTTGGAAAAGATAACTAAAAGTAAGAGCTGGGATTTGAGTTTTTATTTGGGCCCGCCCCGTTTGACCCACTGCAGGGCGGGTGTTGGTCAGCCAATTCGAAAATTTTAACATGCGGGTGCGGGTGCGGGTTGAGTAGATTTTTAAGCGGGGCGGGTCGGTTGAATTTGAATTGTGGGTCTCCGCAAACCCGCAAACAAAAAGAAAACTAAAAAAGAAATTTTTTTTTTAAATAAAATATTATTTCTGTAAAAGATGTATAAAATACTATAAAATTAGAAGGGATCTGATATCGGCAGGGTTTGTTCAAGTTGTGAAGATTGCAACAGCTTATAGTCATGCAGATATCTTTACTAAAGTGTTACCGCTTGGATAGATTCAAGATGCATTGGTGCTGCTGAGATCTGTAAGAAATTGAAGAAGAAAACGTAGCCTCAGGTAGAGTCTACGGCTGAGTGGGTTTACTCAGGAGATCAGAAGCTGAGAGGGTTTTTTTCTCAGGGGTACAACGCATGAGGAGTTTCATGAAGAGTGAGCGAGTTTGCTAATGAAGAAGGAAGATGGTGCCATTCATCTTAAAGAACTAGAAGAAGACACTACGGCAAATACAAGACAAGCTTGAGATTTGAAGAATGTGTCTTTTTGTATTTAAAAGTTGGTTTAATATCTCTTCTCGGTTTAGTTGGGTAGACTGGTTTAGTCAAACAAGGAGTTTCTCGGGTTTTACTAAAACGATACAATACGAAGTTCGTTTACTAATAAGTATCTTTTTAGTAAGCTCGAAGGGTGTGAGCTGAGATATAGCGTGAGTCGATCAAGGTTTTTATTGTAGATCGAGAGAGAGAAGAAAAGAGAGATTAAGGTTGTCTCTTGAGCTCAAGTTTTGTGTTATTCTAGTGTAATACTGGAGAGTCCAGCCCGGTGAGTATATCTCCTTCTCTGACTTGGAGGAGGGAGGTGAACAGCAGATAAATTGGTGTTCTATTTGTGCATACTGTATTTGTATGTGAGTTGATTACAAAGTCAAGATTCACATGGATTCAAGTCGTGAATAGCAGCTCACTTTCATAAATAATAATCAACATAAAATATTAATTGAATGGATATATCATGCTATAGATATAAAAATAAAATTAATCTTCAATTATGTATGAAAACTAGGTGTTTTCATGCACCATGTGCAGTAATAAAATTTTTAAATTTAAAATATATTTAAAATAAAATTGTATTAATATTCTAGATTTTATTACCTTTACCAATATTGTAATATAAATTTTGATTTAATTGGATATAAAATTAAGATAAAATAAAAAATTGTTCATTTTAAATTATACTAAAGAATAGATATGAAAATATTTAAGATTATAATATTACATAGGTTTTTATCTATTTCTTTTGGATAAAATATATTAAAATATTTTGTATAAAATTAATAAGAAATTGATATAAAAACTGTATAATTATCAAAAAAGTACAAATGAATAGTATTTTTAGAATCTTTGTATAATTATATTTGAAAGAAATCTGTAAAACAATTTGAAAAATCCTTTTTAGCAATAAAAATGTATAATTATGAATAATATTTCAAAAAATTTCAAATGTTTTTATATTATTTATTGTCATATTTGAAAAGATTTAGTTTAATGATGCTGTATAATTTACTTCCACATTATAAAAGGTTTCCAAAAATTTAAATAAATATTAAATGTTGTTGTCTATGTCACATTTAATCTTAACTCATGTCATCATTTTAATATGTCATGTCATATTTATTTGGTCAAAGTGATTATAGAGAAGACATGTGCCAAAATTATTTGGCAAATAATGTATAAGTGATATAAAAATTTATAATTGTGTATATTTTTATATTTGCTTTGACAAAAAGTATATTATATATTTCCTATGCTCTCAATACTGTATCATACTAAACAAGTAACAAATCAAATATATGTCATGAATGACATATATGTTACTATTTTCATATTATCGTTGACCAAGAAAAAGAGAGTATATTATCAGCAAGAATGAAAAATTCATTTATGGTCAAAATAAAGTAAGAGATGGAGGAACTTTCCTAAACAAAAAGGTCATATAAATATAGAGCTCTTTTTGTGAAGAGCCAAACATTATTAAACATTTGTTGTTCTTAATTAATAGAACTAAACTAAAGAAAAATGGGTATTACAAAAACTATTGTGGCTCTTATTGGGGTAGTAATACTAGCAATTACATCGTTCAACTGCAACGTTTTGGCTGTATCAGGTATGATGTTGTTTTTTTTTTGGGTAAAATGTTAATATATGATGTTTTTTTTAACTGAAGATAATGATGTTTTTACAAAATAAATGATAACAATACTATTAATTTGTTATGTTTGATTAATAATGATTTATAGAGCAATAATTTAACATTTATTCAAAACGTCTAGATGTCATTATGCCAATACATGTTAATTAAAGCTCAATAAGAAAAATATATATATATATATATATATATATATATATATATTAATGATATTAACACAAGGTGTACATGTGCAGTTATCAATCCAACGAAAGCTGGCCCTTGCATTACAAAGTGTAATGCAACGTATCACTATCATGAATGCAACCATGACTGTCTGATTGATGGGTTCAATGATGGAAACTGTGATCCAAAAACTCAAATGTGTTGTTGTACCAGTCATCCTCCTAATAATTAATTATTTGAGCGTTGATGTTTTTGGTATCTTATATTATGGAGTCTATATGTAATGCTTTTAAATAATGAATTCAAAGGTCTATTTGCGAATGTTTTTAATAGTTTTATTTATTTTTAAAACAGGGTAAAGTTCCTCAATGGGTTTTAAACCAAACTAAAGGTTCATATTAACAGAAGAATAAGTATACGTTGCAGAAAAATCATATTAGAACTTAACGAACATTTCCCATATTTAATAGATGTCGAAATTGCCCTATTACTGTAGATGAGCCGGCATTCTATATTACGTGGAATTGATAGCAAACACTCGTATTATTTACTATCTCTGTAACAAGAAAAAATTATCTTGAGAGACACTTTTTGTCTTTCTGTTTACACTATCAAACACATGTTGCTGGACACACACTTTTTGTGTATGAAAATACCAATATATCCTTCAATCAACGTTCTCTCTCGTTGCTTCATGTGTGAACCAGAGCCAATCTAACTTGATTTTGTTTTTTTATTTTATTCATTTCCTTTTCTTTTCTTTTCTTTTCTTTTCTTTTTTTTTTGAGTTCAAAATCAAGTTACTTTTCCAAATTCTATTTCTAATATCTAATTCTAATTTCGCCAAACTACATTCTTCATCTTGAGACAATTTCTTGGTCACGACTACAACCAATTAAATTGAATCAATTTTTTTTTTCAAAAAATATCGTATAATCCCTCTCCAATCTCACTTTTTAAATCTGATTTCTCCAATTTTATAACCCAAATTTGGGTCGAAACCCTCTCCACTTCTTTTTCAATTGTCGAAACCCTCTCCGTCTTCTTCCTCTCCGCCTTCTTCCGCTACACCTGTTCGTCTTTTGTCACCGGCCTAGACTCGTCCTTTCGGCGAATCATGAGAAACCCGAAGACAAAGAAGAAAGTGAAGATTGTCGAAGACCAAAACGCCACCGCAAAACGAAATGGTAGCTTTGTCAATCATCTGTTCCTTTCTCTTGATTCTTCCGCATAAATAATATTTCTAGATTGCAAAAAGATTTGTTTTTTTAAATCATTCTCAGATTTGTTTTTAGATCCTATTCAGATTTCTCTTTTTAGATCCTTTCAGATTTCTCTATGGTTCATTTCTCGCGAAAGACCTTATTTTTAGAAATAGGATCTCCAATGACTCGCCAGAACCTACTTCTCTTGTCGTTAGCTCCCATGTTTTCAACCTTATCATCCACACATCGACTGTCCACGATTCCAGTGACCACAATACATCCAGTGTCCACAAATCTCTTGACCAAAGCGGCACCAATGGTCACGTCTACCCTGTTTATCTAGTAACCATACATCATCCTCCTCCGGACACTCGGATGATCACCACTACTGATTCTCCCATAAAAAAAGCTACCTTCAGAGTAGCAAATCATTCTACCCACCTTTGTGTAACATATGGGTTTCTTGTTGAACTCAGGTTCTTTATCTTTTGTCTTTTAATGCGCTGCTTGCCAATGATGTTTTAGGCAATAACAATACACTATGTTTTCCCTTTCCAAGCTTCCCAACTTTAACTTTGTTTCCACTGCAATAGTGGAATCTTATTATGTGTTTTATCCTCATCACTCTTTATTTACTACTTCTCATTAGTTGTCCAGATTTTAGGTTCGTCAATCTATCTTTACTACTTCTAATTCTACGTTCTCAACAAACTCAAATGACGTACATTTCAACTTTCATTTTCATCGATAATTGGACTCTGAACACATCATTGTCCACATCCACGAAAACAATGTGGATGCTGACCATCACCATTACATGACCACATCCAATTAGTTGTCCAGATTTTAGGTTCGTCAATCTATCTTTACTACTTCTAATTCTACGTTCTCAACAAACTCAAATGACGTACATTTCAACTTTCATTTTCATCGATAATTGGACTCTGAACACATCATTGTCCACATCCACGAAAACAATGTGGATGTTGACCATCACCATTACATGACCACATCCACGATTATCTCAAACAATATAAATTAAAAAAAAATATTATATTCATTTCTCAAGACGATTTTCAAATTTCATTAGACAAAAAACACATTGACTGATATATTCGAGAACTATATTCAATTTCAAAAATACACGATAACAAGCACACACTAGCGGCGGACCTCACAAATTTCTTTGTTTCAATTTAATTGCTTCAATTAGACAATATTAATATATTAAAAAAACAAACTTCTCCCTCTCTTAGTTAAATGTATCCCTCTTCTTTTCTCTTAACCAGGCGTCGAGGGTATTGGAGTAAAAACACTAGGAGGGAAACGGAAGAAAGTGTGCTTCAAGTGATATGTGAAGGTGTATGGGAAGACGATGCTGTAGCAGTGCTGAAGTAGTTCATGAAGTGTGACATGAACTACTACATCAGAGAGGCGGTTCGTGAGAAGCACGTATCAAGACCAATGCATTAAAAGACGATTTAATGAAGAGGGACATTAAAGGAAGACTTGAAGAAGAAGCAATCGATCTAAAGAGAAAAGGAAGATTGGCTTATTCGCTGAAGTAGAAGAAATGGAAAGTTTCCATTGGGTAGATAGATTAGATCTAGGGCTTCCTCAAAGATATATAAAGGAAGCGTTTGGCACTGTGCTGCCGGTTAACACACAGGGAGAGCTTTTAGCAATAGAGAGTTTTGTACGTCCTAAGAAGGAGAAGCAAAGCATCTAGGGGTTAAGAGCTTAGGTGGTTCAGAGTCTGTCTTAGATCTCTGAACGAGTTGACTAGCAAACAAGTCGAGGTTTGTCTTGAGCTTGTTTGATTTATTGCTTTTAAGAAGAACTTGTAAGAGCTTTTGAAAGAATAAATATAGTCGTATTTCTTGGAATTGAATAACCCTGTACTACTGTGTGTTCTACATAGCATAGCTTGCTTATCTTACATTAATAATTGGTATCAGAGCGGGTATCTGTACTTTGTTTATTTAAACAGGTAGATCCTGCGGAGTAAGATGGATAGCTATCGCGAGTTGGTGATAAGTTCCAAGGTGATCCTTGAAGTAGGAAACTATGGATTCTGGAAGGCGCGCATGAAGGCTACAATCAAGGGTATTGACCCATTGGCGTGGAAGGCTGTAGAATCTGGTTGGAAATCACCTGTTGCAAGAGCCGAGGATGGGACAGACGTTCCAAAACTGGAGGAGCTCTGGACTGATGATGAGAACAAGATGGCTAAGTTTAATGCTCGTGCACTAACTGTCATACATTGCAGTGTAGCAAGGAAGCAGTTTGAACTAATTCAAGGATGCGAGGCAGCAAAGGATGCATGGGATATTCTGCAGAATCACTTTGAAGGAACCTCAAAAGTTCAGAGTTCTAGAAAGGATATGCTTGCAACAAGATTTGAAGAGCTAAAGATGGAAGAGAATGAATCTGTTGGAGATTTCAGCTCAAAGATTAGCTCACTGGCACAAGAAGCACTTACGCTTGGGAAGAAATACAAAGAGAAGAAACTTGTGAAGAAGTTCCTGAGGTGCTTGCCGTCTAAGTTCATGGCATACAAAGCGGCTATGACCATCTCCTGTAACACTGACGAGATGACATTTGATGAAGTGGTTGGAATGTTACAAGCGCATGAGATGGAAGTGGCTGGTGTGTCTGGTGGAATGAAGGAAAAAGGAATTGCTCTTGCATCAGTTGAAAAGGAGCATATGGATGATAATGATCCTGTGAGTCTTCTGGTCAGAAGGTTTGATAGAGCTCTACGAAAAGTGGAGAATGGGCAGAAGAAGTTTGGCCAAGGTAGGAAGATGTCTGAGCCAGAGAAGAACTACAGGAAGAATGATGCTAAGTGCTATGAATGCAAGGGGTATGGTCACTTTCGAACTGAGTGTCCCACAGTGAAAAGAAGAGAGATTCAGTGTCATAACTGCAAGGGATATGGACACACTCAAGCTGAGTGCGAGTCAGATGGTAGGAGAAAGCCAGAAAAGTCCATGATAGGAATCAATGACAGCGAGTCCGACAGCGAAAGTGAAGAGGAAGTGAACAACTTTGTGGCGTTTCTAGGAATCGTGGAATGTGATTCAGGATCTGAGAGTGATGCTGAGCAAGAAAATGACTTAGATGAAAGCTACAAGGAAGTTCGAGAGACACTAGTGAAGCTGGGAACGGAGAATTTGGCCTTGGCTAAAGAGAAGGCACGACTGGAAGTTGAAGTACAAGTGTTGAAAGATGACCTCAACAGGAAAGCTGAGTTGGCCAAGGAAAGTGTGAATCTGATCAAAGAAAAATTGGTCATGTCTAAGCAAGCGGACGAGCTCAGAGAAGAGTTAATGGCTGAAAGAAAGAAAGCAGCTGACCTTCAAGCTGAATTAGATCAGCAATATCGGAAGATTAAGATGCTCACGGGAACCAAGCAACTTGACAAGATTCTGAGCAGTGGAAGAACTGAAAATTCATTGATGGGACTTGGTTACACTGGAAGACAGAGTAGCTCAACAGGTACAACGCACTTTGTGTCTGGAGGTTTTGCGCATGCTGAAGAAACTAAGACACAAACTACTCCAGCTCAGATGAGTGGATGTTTCTTCTGTGGGAAGTTTGGTCATTACAAGAGGTATTGCTACAAGTATCTGGAACGGGTCAAACAAGTATGGAGACAACACAAGTTTTGGAGAATAGGGAAGACTTCTCGAGGCTGGATGAAGAAAACCGACTTGTATCCTAAGATAGTGACTGAGCCAAGAAGTATCGTACGATGTAACATGGCGCGTGTGTCAAGTGATTCTGAATCTGAGGAACCATGGTACTTCGACAGTGGATGTTCTAGACACATGACGGGAAACATTGAGTATCTAGACAAAGTGTCAAAGGTAAAAGGAGGAAAGGTAACCTTTGGAGATGGAGGCTGTGGTGTCATTCAAGGCAAAGGTACAACATGTAACTCAGAAGTACCTAAATTGGTGAATGTCTACTTTGTCAAAGGATTAAAGGCTAATTTGATCAGCGTGAGTCAACTGTGTGATGACGGACTTACGGTGTGCTTCTCAGCAATTGATTGTCGTGCCATAAATCAACATGGTGTAACAGTGCTACAAGGTGTGAGATCTGGCAATAACTGTTACATGTGGGAAAAGAAGGTTAAGTGCTTGTCAGCTCAAGGGAATATTGATCTATGGCATAGACGTTTGGGACATATGAACTTCAGGAATCTAACGAATCTAGTATGCAACGACTTGGTTCGAGGAGTACCCAAACTCAAGATCAATGACAAGATTTTGTGTGGTGCATGCAATGAGGGAAAGCAAGTAAAGATACAACACAAAAAGGTACCGGATGTTCAGGCAAAGGCACCATTGGATCTAGTTCACATGGATCTCATGGGTCCTATGCAAACCGAGAGTATCGGAGGAAAGAAGTATGTGTTTGTACTAGTAGATGACTACACCAGGTTCACTTGGGTTCGGTTTCTCAGGGAAAAGTCAGAAGTGTCTGAGAGTTTCAAAATCTGGGCGCTTCAACTCATAAATGAAAAGGGAGGAATCAAGAAGATACGCAGTGATCATGTAGGTGAATTCGAGAATGAAGCTATGACTACCTTTCTTGAATCAAGAGGAATAGCTCACCAGTTTGCAGCACCTTGGACACCTCAGCAAAATGGAGTGGTTGAACGAAAGAATAGAACTCTACAGGAAATGGGAAGAGCAATGCTTCATGGTAACAAGATAGCCAAGAGGTTCTGGGCTGAGGCACTCAGCACGGCGTGTTACACAATCAACCGTGTGTATGTCAGAAAAGGGACAACAAAGACACCGTATGAGATGTGGACAGGCAAAACTCCTAATCTTAGTTACTTTCATGTTTTTGGATGCAGGTGCTACATACTGAATGACAAGGACTACCTTGGGAAGTTCGATTCAAGAAGTGATGAAGGATTCTTTCTGGGTTATGCACAGTCTAGCTCAGCATACCGAGTTTACAACAAGCGGACATAATCAATTAAAGAATCAGTGAATGTTGTATTTGATGATTTGTCTGTGGTTGTAGGTGATGACGTGGGATCAGATGAAGAGGAAGAAGGTGGATCATCCGTAGCTGCTACTGAAGTCATTGAGGAAGGTCCTATCTCAGATACAGTACCGCAACCAGTGATTCAGCAAGTTCATCGCAATCATTCGAAGTCTGATGTGATTGGAGGGATTTAAGAAGGACAAAAAATGCGTGGAAAGGTGATCAACTTTAAAGAAATGGTGCAGTTCGCAAGTTTCGTCTCATCAATAGAACCTAAGACACACACTGAAGCACTACGTGATGAATATTGGATTGTCGCAATGGAGGAAGAACTTGAGCAATTCACCAGGAACGATGTGTGGGAACTGGTTGCTAGACCCAAAGGAGTAAACGTGGTTGGCACTAAATGGATTTTCAAGAACAAGACTGATGAGCATGGAGAAGTAGTTCGTAACAAGGCAAGGCTTGTGGCTCAAGGATACTCACAGATTGAAGGAGTAGACTTTGAAGAAACCTTTGCCCCAGTTGCAAGATTGGAATCCATTCGGTTGTTTCTGGGAATGGCGTGCATTCTGAACTTCAAAGTGCATCAAATGGATGTGAAAAGTGCCTTCCTCAATGGAGTCCTTCAGGAGGAAGTCTATGTTGAGCAGCCAAAGGGATTTGAGGACCCAGTGCATCATGATTATGTGTACCGACTGAAGAAAACACTATATGGGTTGAAGCAAGCACCGCGTGCATGGTATGAACGACTCACAAGGTTTCTGTTAGAAGCGGAGTACATCAGAGGGAGTATAGACAAGACGCTATTCTTCAAGGAAGTTGGAAAAGAGATAATCATTGTTCAAATCTATGTGGATGACATTATCTTTGGAGGCACGTCACAGAAGCTGGTGGATGAGTTTGTTCAGAATATGACTCAAGAGTTTGAGATGAGCATGTGTGGTGAACTGAAGTACTTTCTAGAACTTCAAGTGTCTCAATCAGAGAAAGGTGTCTTCATCTCTCAGAGTGCATACGCTAACAGTTTGGTAAAGCGATTTGGTATGGAGAACTCCAAGGTGTCTAAGACACCCATGAGTACATCACTGAAGCTGGCACGAGATGAAGCAGGAGAAGATGTGGATGTCAAGCTCTATCGAGGAATGATTGGCAGTCTATTATACTTAACTGCGAGTCGACCAGATTTGTCATTCAGTGTCGGTGTGTGTGCACGATATCAAGCTAAGCCAAAGGTATCACACCTGAATGCAGTAAAGAGGATCATCAAGTATGTCAAAGGAACAGAGAGCTTGGGCGTGTATTACTCGAAGAATTCAAACAAGAACTTGGTGGGATACTGTGATGCTGATTGGGCAGGATGTGCTGATGATAGAAAGAGTACCAGTGGAGGATGTTTCTTTCTTGGAAACAATCTTATCTCGTGGCTGAGCAAGAAGCAAAACTCTGTATCACTCTCTACGGCGGAAGCAGAGTATATTGCCATGGGTAGCTGTTTCTCACAACTTATCTGGATGAAGCAGATGTCAGCTGATTATGGAATGCAATCGGGTCCCTTTCTTGTGTATTGTGACAACAAAAGTGCAATTGATATCTCGAGGAATCCGGTCCAACACTCAAGGACGAAGCACATTGACATAAGGCACCACTTCATCAGAGAATTAGTTGAAGACAATCAGGTAGTAATCGAACATGTAGTTACTGACTTGCAGTTGGCTGATATATTCACTAAATCTCTTGAATTTAATCGATTTATCACATTAAAAAATGCAATTGGTGTGCGTAACCTTGATTGTTGAGTCAAGTTGTGCAGAGAGTAGTGCAGGTGCTGATTCGGGATGCACATATGATTCAGATTGGTTTTGAAACCCGAGAATGCTGTGGAAAAGAGCTGCTTGATATGCCGTCAATGTTGTAATGGTACAGGTTTCACGTCAATCTGTGGCCCCCCCCTCTCAATAAAAAGAGCCAGCAATGATACAGAAAGATGCTCAGAAAATAAAAAAATGTTGATAGATTCATGATGGGAAACAACAGGGGTTTCACAGCACGAGAATAAAGAATGAAAACCGGCAGCATTGATGAAGGCATATCAATGTGAAAGCTAGCCATAAAAAGACAATCGGCTGCACCAGAATATAAGATCTAGGAAGAGTTATATGTGCAGCTTGAATCAAGCACTGAGGCAACTCGTGAATCACTTCACACGAATGGTAACTGAACTGAACTGATCTAATGCTTTATATTAATCTTGATTCAGCCAATTGTGAGTTGTGACTTGTGTTTTATTACTATCTTGAAAGTCTGATGATACATTAAGAATTCACGAATGTGCCTAATGCTTGTGTGTTTGGATGAGAGAAATTAAATGTTGTAGGCATACAAAGGAGAGGATAAAAAGTCAGGGACCAGATCTGCAATATCAAAAAAAGTTGATTCAGTTTTATTCCGTTAAGGGAAGTAGTGGGGAACAAGCCCTAGAAAATCTCCATCGTGCTTAAGAAGCTCAATCTTGCAGCCTCTCTTCATCTCTCACACGATTCTCACACAGAAACCGACATCTATCATGGTGAAAGCAAAGAAAGCAGCTCAACAAGCCGAATCATCCAAGGGAGAGGCACATGCAACGCCTGAAGAAAGTCGGAGGTCACTCACTGATGGCGAACCTGAATCGCCTCCGCCGAGAAACGATATGCCCGTTTCTGATGTACTTCCTGAGGTCACTGAGGAGCTTGACTCGTTCAACACCGCGAATGAGAAAGCTGCTTCAGAGGATAGCGATGAAAGAACTCCGGGTCTTGGGGAAGAGCCATCTGCAAAAGTGCCTGAAGCAGATCCGCAACCGCAAATTGGATCCTCTAATGCTCCCATTCAAGATGTTCCGGTCACTAATAAATCGTCGGAAGAGAAGGATGAGTCTGCTTTACCGCTGGTGGTCGTTGAAGATGAGAAGGAACAGAGTGGAGCCGATGCTGAATCCGGCAAGACGGTGGATGACGAACCCAAAGATGATGAAGCTTTACAGAAGGAAGTGAGAAAGAAACGAGTGCTGCAGCGATTAGGGTTGCGTTCCGCAAAACAGAGGAAGACAGGGGAGTCTAGTACACCAACTCAATCTCAGTTTCTCACACCAGGAGATGCAGCCAAGTCTCCATATTTGGCTAAGGAAGCAGGAGCCTCGCCTCAGTTGAGATCGAGAAGGTCTGGTGACAAAAGTGCTGAACCAATGCCTCCTCTCATCAAGAAAAGGTATGATCAGTTTCTTAAGCGTAAAGTACTTGCTGAGCGTTCAGTCGATATGAAGGAAGCTGATCAGTGGGGTTACTTGGCGGTTATTAAGAAAGGGTCTATGGAATCAACTGTCTCGAGTCTTGCTGTGTATGTTAAGCAAGTTGTAGCTGAGTTCTATGCAGGTCTGCCGAGTACTAAAGCTGAAGCAGATGTTGATGAAGTAGTTGTTTCCGTGAGAGGACAAGAGTACAAGTTCTCACCTGCGCTCATCAACAACGCCATAGATTGGGAACCACTTACTGAGGAAGAAGAGGAGGAAGACACAACCTTGGATGATATCTCAGTAACTGAGTTGGCTTCATTCATCACTTGAGATACGAGGACAGAATGGGACGGTCTCACTACAGCGGATCTTGCTCCGTGCTACGGTGCCTTGATGATCATAGCTGCATACAACTGGATTCCTTCTACTCACAAGACTTATGTCTCACTTGATTTGGGTAAGATGATGTTCAGACAGATTCTCAATCTTGGAGTGATTCAGGTCAATGATGCACGTTGGTTGATCTTCCCTCGCTTGATCATGGCACTTCTCCAAAGCCAGCATGCGGTTACATCTTACCCCAGTGACAAGCTCCAACGTCCGGTTCCTTACAAGAAGGATAAACGAGTGGGCGAGATCTATGAGCAGAGACTAGCGAAAGGAAAGGGACCAGCTAAAGCTGAACCGAAGAGAAGCTCTGCCAGGACAACCCGTCAGTCATCTCCTGCTCCGATTCCTGCTTCACGAACTGCTACACCAAGCTCCAGGACTGCACCACGTCGTGTATCTCTGTATGAACTTGGATCAGTTGCCATCCCTCGAGGACCACTCAGCCATGTTGATTTGCAAGTGGCACTACAGGACACAACACGAGCCCTTCAAGCGCTAGCTGAGATAGTTCAGGATCTTCAGAGCGCTGTAGCAGGTTAGTATCCCTATCCTTATGAATATGTGAGGTATTTTTTCTTGGTGTTTTTAATCCGTGTGCTCACAAGCAGGGGGAGAAGAAGAAGACTAGGATGTAGAAGACCAAGATTGTGGGGGAGCTATGTTCTGTTGCTTTGTTTTTATGTCTATGTTATTTCAATTGCACCACTTGTTGCAATTCCTTGTTATCCATGTTTTCAGACTGGCTAAGATTATGGGGGAGCATTTGCATATGCTATCTTTTGATATTATGTATTAACTTGCTTGAACCCGTTTTTAGGATAATATAAGTATGTTCTTAATTGTCTTGAGTTGGTTGAATTAACGTTTAGACATATGTACTGGTACTGTTGTGTGTGGTTTGTTCTTGTCTTCTATCTCAGGTACTTGTGAGACGACGAATTAAAAAGGGGGAGATTGAAGGTGTATGGGAAGACGATGCTGTAGCAGTGCTGAAGTAGTTCATGAAGTGTGACATGAACTACTACATCAGAGAGGCGGTTCGTGAGAAGCACGTATCAAGACCAATGCATTAAAAGAAGATTTAATAAAGAGGGACATTAAAGGAAGACTTGAAGAAGAAGCAATCGATCTAAAGAGAAAAGGAAGATTGGCTTATTCGCTGAAGTAGAAGAAATGGAAAGTTTCCATTGGGTAGATAGATTAGATCTAGGGCTTCCTCAAAGATATATAAAGGAAGCGTTTGGCACTGTGCTGCCGGTTAACACACAGGGAGAGCTTTTAGCAATAGAGAGTTTTGTACGTCCTAAGAAGGAGAAGCAAAGCATCTAGGGGTTAAGAGCTTAGGTGGTTCAGAGTCTGTCTTAGATCTCTGAACGAGTTGACTAGCAAACAAGTCGAGGTTTGTCTTGAGCTTGTTTGATTTATTGCTTTTAAGAAGAACTTGTAAGAGCTTTTGAAAGAATAAATATAGTCGTATTTCTTGGAATTGAATAACTCTGTACTACTGTGTGTTCTACATAGCATAGCTTGCTTATCTTACATTAACGATATGTATCTTAACATGTCAAATAAAAGAAAAAAGTAACAAACTCCTGTAACAATTGCAAGTCAAATACAACTTGTTTTTCCAAAAAAGAGAAACAAGCCCACTCGAATTCCTCATAACTCTCAATTAAACTCCTGGATCGTCTTATATAGTGAGGCCCGGTAACAATCTCTTAACTCTCCGCAACTGCCACTGCCAGCTCAGCATCCGTGTACTCCAAGTTATTCTGTCTCCTCCCTCTCCTTTCTTCCTTGTATATACCTGTAATGGCATATCAGTAATCGACATCAAGTTTTGCATTTATGGTACTATCTCAGAGTCTCAGTCCTACCTGATGAAGGAGATATTATCCCTCACTTACCTCGCAGTTTACTTTCTTGAGCTATGCTTCCATTTAAAGCTCAAATGTTGATAGTTACGCAAGAAAACGCCATATCCCACAAATTTGTTGCAAGTGTGAAATCTAAGAGTGTAGCTTGCTATATGTCAACCTATATAGCTGGTCGTCTGCTTATTAATGTCAATGAACATTCAAGCTTGTGTTACATATTTTAATAACTCGGAATGACTCTCATGCAAACGAACTTCGAATATGTGATTAAAAATATATATACATGATATAGAGAGTTTTCTTATGACTAAAGCTCACCGCTAATAAAAATACGCAAACAAAGGAATCTAATTGATAAAGAGAAAACCAAAACATAAGTAAACGTAAAACGAATTCAATGAAGAACGAACGGCTCCGGAGTGCAGACGGCTTGATCCTGGTCCTCCCCCATAGAAGAAATAACTCCCCCATTCATCTGTAAAATGGTTGTTCAAGTCGTACAATTTCGGGTCATCTACCTGTGTATCGATACTTTCGATGGACAGTAGACTGTTGTTGTGATCTACGATCTCCAGGTTCCTGAAGTAACTTGCTTTCCTGAAACCTTCTTCTGGGAAGCGACCAGACCCCATCTGGGTCGTCGTATGTCTTCCAAATGTCTGCGCATTGGTGATCTCACCACCCCATTGCACTAGACCTGCATGATCGGCCAATGTTGTAAAAATTTCCGCAGGCCAGTAGCCTACTAGAGTATTGTCGTCCCCCAAACTGAGCCACCAGTTTCCATGTAGTCGGTCCTACACAATTTAATTATGTTTATGTTAAATAGGACATTTACTATATGTATATTTGTTTAAAAGATTAAACAGGAAGTACAATAAACTGAAAAAGGCTAAGATAAGCTGACCTTCCATACAAAGACAGAGATCTCAAACTGGTTACCGTTGAAAGTCGAGACAGGAGAAATAGAACCACCGAGTACAATGTTGTTATTGGTTTGTACAAAGCCACCGCAACGGAGATTATAGCACCCCGTTTTATTGTATCCATCACTCTGGATATATAATATTTATATATTGTTATTGGAAGACAAAACAATAATATAAAACTATGTTAATGTATATGATTGTATGTTACTAACTTTTTAACCAAAAGTTCTTAAAACAGCGGCCAATCATTTTTTTTTCGTTTACTTACTCTGTGTAGTTTCAAACTTAAGTATTATTATTATTATTATTATTATTATTATTATTATTATTTTATTATTATTATTATTTTCCAGACCAATATTTTAACTAAGTACATACTAATACGTAAGAAAATCATTATTTGCACATATATACATGTATCTGTATATTATATTAATTATACTATTTACTTAAAGTTTGGTTAGATTTTGAACAGGGGTAGGAAAAGAACCCGGATCCGAATATCCAAACCAAATCCGATCTGAAAAAGTAATATCTAATCCGAATCGAAATAGATTAAATATCTGAACGGTTTCAAAATTTTGGTATTTAGAGAACCGAAACCAAACTCAATTCGAACTGGAGTATTTTGGGTATTTGAATGTTACCGAAATAGATTTAAAAACCTAAATATATAATTATTTTTAGATTCAATGTACATAAAAAGATAAAATATATAAGATATTTTTAAGCTGTCCAAAATACTTTAAAACGTATACATATAGTTAAAAATAAATGTCTAAAATAGTTAAAGTATATTCATTCTCAATTCAAATATTTAAAAAAAAACAATTTATATGTTAATTTTAGGTATTTTGGCATATGTTATTCAAATTTATATGTAATGTATCTTTTAAATTTTGACAAATTTAAAATATATAATGAATTTAAAATTTTTTAAAATAATTTAAATGGGTCATCCGAACCCGAAGTAAACCTGAACTAAATTTTAGAAATACTCGAATAGAGCTAAAATCTTTGTCTTTGAAACCCTGAATAGACCCAAACCAAATCCGAATGAATACACAGACGCTTAACCCTAACTTTGAATATAGTTGTTACATTGTTTTTTTTTTTCAAATTGCTTTCGCTGATTGACTTTTGTGAACTATATATATTGGATAAAAAATTATACTTTCTAAAATAATTACTTTATCTTATAATTATATGCAGAGACTCAAATCTTATAGATAAGTTCAAATTGATAACTTCTTATTATAATTTTTTAAAAGTCAAAATTGTAAAATAAACTACTATATATATTATAAAAACAATATTAAACGTTTCTTTAAGTGACTTATAACTTTGAACTAAATGTTTCTCAAAGTAAAATTAAACCGATGATATTTTAAATATCTATTTTAATAGATATTTTGTCCACATTTCCTTATCAAAAACTGAATACATTTTCCAGAAAATAAATAACTGGAAGTTATAAAGTTACAGAACTGATTCTTTATTTAACGTAGATATATTAATACTCTAAATTAATTAACTCTGAAATATCAGACTGATAATAATGAAAATGTAAGTCTAGTGATGTAAAGTATATAATATTGATAGTGAGAATTTACACCTACCGTCCAAAAGACGAAAAATCTCGGCTTTTTGTCCAAATAGAAACCCGGATAAACCTGAAATGAATGACTAAAATTGTTTAACTCTATTACTTATATTACAAAGGTACTAGCAACAGATGTGTTACACAATAATGACCTGCCAGCCAACTTCTATCGTATTGAGATTGTTGGTTATATAACGTCCCGAACTAATCCATATTTGCGAAATGGACATCTCATCCGCGCCTTTTTCTATCTCCGGCTTCCACACACTAATGGTTGCCTTTGCTCCATATAAGTCCGGTGGGGATTTCATATTTCTGACCGCATACTGTGATTTGCAACACATAATTATAATAATGATAATTTTGGTATGAGCTATTATAATTTAATAACTATTCCTCAAATATATGTATTTTTTTCTTTTCTACTACGTTGTTTAGTTTTCAAGGTAGAGCATAGTCATGGTCGTCAAGGATACATCGCATCACTCAATAATTCGATTGATCCTCTTCATTACTGTCCTAATGTTCTGCATTGTCATAAGCTCAGTAAATACAGTTTACCTAGAGCTGTGTCTCTCGTGTGATGTATATAAACTGATGTAATGTTCAATAGCTATATGAGAAAACATCTTACCTTTATAATGCTAACTTTATTTCTTAGACTTCTGTTTAAATCATTGTTTTCAGTTTCATGGTGTTCAAAGTTCAGCTTCTAGTTCTAGAGAAAATGACTTTTGGGTGGCGACCCTCCCTCTTTATATGGACCCGTTGTTCACTCTTCCCTTGTTTTTGACTACAAATATAGCGTCCATCAGTTCAGCTTTTGCTTCTTTTTTTTCTTTTTGTTCAGATTTTGCTTTTGTTGCGTGTCCAATTTCTACGATTTTTAGAGTTTCTACTACATTTTTTTAGTCTTCAAGGTATATAGTTGAGGATGGTCATGCTAGCTTTCTTTCTGAGACTTCTGTTTAAATCATCGTGTTCAGTTTCATGGTTGTTCAAAGTTCAGCTTCTAGTTCTAGAGAAAATGACTTTTGGGTGGCGACCCTCCCTCTTTATATGAACCCGTTGTTCACTCTTCCCTTGTTTTTGACTACAAACATAGCGTCCATCAGTTCAGCTTTTGCTTTTTTTTTCTTTTTGTTCAGATTTTGCTTTTGTTGCGTGTCCAGTTTCTACGATTTTTAGAGTCTCTACTACATTTTTTAGTCTTCAAGGTATATAGTTGAGGATGGTCATGCTAGCTTTCTTTCTGAGACTTCTGTTTAAATCATCGTGTTCAGTTTCATGGTTGTTCAAAGTTCAGCTTCTAGTTCTAGAGAAAATGACTTTTGGGTGGTGGCTCCTCCCTCTTTATATCTACCCGTTGTTCACTCTACCCTTGTTTATGGCTACAAACATAGTGCATATCTAGCATTTATTCGTTAAGCTCCCTTCATTTGTAGTGGTATTGAAAAATCAGTTTGAAATTCTACCACAAGATATTGGTGGTGTTATTTCTGATAAGGAGAATAGTATCTCACCAACTATTTGATTCATACCTACTTCCATCGTTTTCTTCCTCCAAAAAGGTTAAAATGAGAGAGTTGCAAGAGAAATGAGTCTAACCTTCCTCCGGTGGTGGTAATCATCTAGTTACAAGAGAGCGTCAAGTAACGACTCCCAACGTACTTTAATTTTCATCCGAAAAGGTTCGAGAGATTTTCCGTAGAGGAGTATTATTATAAATGGTGAAACACCAAGGCTCTAATTGGTGACCATATTTTAGGAAAAATAATTGATGAATTCTTTGTTCTTTTAATTTTATACCAATCATGTTGAACTTTTTGTCAATTTTAGTACATGTGGTCCTACTGAATTCCTCTCTTTTCCTCATGTTTAGATGAATTAGTGAAGAAATTTATTCTTTTTAAATTTTGATGAGGAACAAATGGAATTTTTTTAAAAAAAATTATTCATTGTCGTTCCTCTTTTTATATTTATTCATTTCCTCAAATGAAAATCTGTTCAATTATTTTTCTATTCCTTTGATTCATCAAGGTGTCACCAATTGGAGCTGTTGTTAAAGATGGAAATAAAAAAAGTTAAAAGTGTTGAATGTTTTATGTATTAGCAGATATGGGTCTCAGGCCCAAGACCAAGAGAAGCCCAACACATTGAGAAACAATGCAACGGTCAATCATGTGAAGAACAAGACAAAACAGGTACGGTAGCTTCAATTAAGACTGAGAACAAGTTTGCAGAGCTTGAAGAAAGCGATGGCTAGCTGGAGAAGAATATTCTAGGCATATTCGTTTAGGGTTTACATGTCTCCAAGTTGTATCTACTTTACTATATAAGCTTAGCTATTGTAAGAAAGAGAACTTCATGAATGAAATAATGTTTGTTTGTGAAACCCTTTGTTCATCATCTAAAGCTTGAAGCTTTCTGTTAACTTACATGGTATCAGTCGCCAGCGAGTAGATTTATGGCTGAACCAAATCCTTCCGACGCGTTTACTCCGGTGGTTCTCTCTATCACACAAGTTGTCACTCTCAAACTCAGCGACACAAACTACTTGTCATGGAAGCTGCAATTTGAACAATTTCTCAACAGTCAGCTCCTTCTCGGCTATGTTACCGGCGCCACTCCCTATCCTCCTCCAACACTCACCGTCCGAAATGGAGAAGAGGTCACGGAGACGAAGAATCCAGCTTACCTCAAATGGATCCACACGGACCAACTCATCGGCATGGCTCATCGGTTCCTTGACAGAAGAAGCTCTCAAGAGTATCTACGGTCTCAACTCCTCACAAGAGATCTGGTTTGCTCTAGCAAAAAAATACAACAGGGTCTCTGCTACTCGTCGCCTCGACATTCAGAGCAGGATACAGAAAACTTTCAAAGGTTCCAAAACCCTCACTCAGTATCTCTCTGAAATAAAATCTCTGTGTGACCAACTTGACTCCATTGGAGCACCTATCTCTGAGCAAGAAAATATCTTTGGTGTGCTCAACAGTTTGGGTCGCGAATATGAAGCTATTGTCACAGTCATCGAGGACTCGATGGATACTCCTCCTGGTCCAAGTTTTGAAGACGTTATGTTCAAGCTTATTGGCTTTGATGAGAAATTGCAGAAGTATGAAGCTGCTCCTGAAGCCACGGCACACCAAGCTTTCTACACAAACAGAGGCGGCTATTCAGGACGCGTAAGAGGTCAGTATCGAGGCGGTTACAGAGGAAGAGGCTCCTACAGTACTGCAGGAAGAGGATTACCTCAACAGTTCGGTCAACAAGCAGGACGAGGGTCTTCTTCATCTTCTTCGGAGCATGAAAGAATGTTTGTTTGAGAAACCCTTTGTTCATCATCTAAAGCTTGAAGCTTTCTGTTAACTTATATTATGAGCACTTTGGAACGATTATGGACGAGCTAAGCAACAGTACGATGTACGCCAAGCAAGTAATGTTTGGGATTTAAGTAAGGAAATAATTGAACAACGAAGCCATTTAGAGAATGTCCATACTGCTTTCGAGCTCAATAAAAGTTAAACAAAGTTGGAAAAGAACTAGAGAATAAATAAATCAATAGATGTCATCTATCTCGGAGAAAACAGATATTTAAATCTCCAACTATTTGAAATCAGCAAGTTTAATATCGAACTATTGTTTGCACGATCTTATTCTCCAACTAATAGTTGACATGGCGAATTGGTGATTGAAAACTCTCGTTAGTTTTATATCAATTATCTTTGATAATGAATATAAAACCTCGAAATCTCCAAATTCAAACCATAACTTTGAGTGTGAAGACGATTTTTGGAACGGAAAAGATGATTTCGGTGATATTTACTTTTGTGATTGGATCGGATTTGATATATTAACACTGGAAATCATTTCGTCATCGGCGGAAATCGTCTTCACTCAAAGTTAGAGTTTGGATTCAGAAATTTTGAATTTTCCAAGTCCAGTGGTAAGGGTAATTGATATAAAACTACCAAGATTCATTATGACTTAATGTTTGAATTTTTAGTCACAAATTTACCAAATCAACTATTAATTGAGAAATAAAATCGTGCAAATAATATTTCGGTATTAAACTTGCTGATTTCAAATAGTCGACGATTTAAATGCCTATTTCCCCCATATCTTGCAAGACATTAAGGTTTTGTTTATCATTAGGGGTAGGGGCGCGAAAAAAAAATCATACCTTGAAGCCATAGTTGGCAGGCTTTAACAATATTTAAATATAAATAATCCAACTTAGTTTTCGTCTAGAGTCATGTTGGACTGCTGGGAGTAGTATAAACCGATGTCTCTTTTCACTAATTTGGGAACATTAAACGTTTAATTTTTCATAGACAATTGCTTATTTTTTTATCATGCTGACAAACCTTAGTGATTAGTTAAGTTGTACACTTAATAAATGACTCTTTGATTATTAATTAACTAGTGTTACTTCCCGTGCATAGCAACCCTTATATTTGTAATTATCAAAGTATTATAATTGCTCCGAGCCTGCCTGCTCCTGTGTTATGACTTGTAACTTTGTAACTTTCAAGTTACTTGTATTATATTTGTAACTTTCAAGTTACTTGAAAATTATAATACATCAAAGTATATTTGTAATAAAAATATCATACTCCCTTATATTGATTGTATTAGTCATAATCCCTCATATTTTTCACAACACTTAATAAATGACTCTTTGATTATTAATTAATATCATTTTCGTTAACTAATACTAATTATGTAAAAGTTTGTAATATGTCGTACCTCGTGTACAACTGTGTCAACGGTATTCACTTGGGCCATGTCCGGTAGATCCTCCCGATCCGGAACAGTTCCCTCGGGGCAGTTTGCAGTGCTCACGTACGCTTGTCGAGTCTGCCATTTGCTTTTCGTTCTTATCATGGATAGTGGAATTTCTGATGGTGATTCCTATATTGTTTCAAAATATATATTTCTATTTTAACTTAAAACAAAAATTAATATGAACATGCAAAGTTAACTGATTATACCGGAAAAATGATAAATAAACTGTGAAAATAATCGAAAAACCTGAATCCGGTGATTTTTTAAGAGAGGATGGTCAAATGCTCGTTGCTCCTTTTTGTCAACGCAATTCACATTCTCTCCATCTGTGCTCTGTTACAAATATATATATTTTTAAAGAATTGTAAATATATTAAATAATTGTTTTCACAAAATTATCACAAACAAGGATATTACTTTACTAATAGAAAAATTAGCTAGGCCATTACTTTTTTACGAAACTTAAATAAGTTGAAAATTTAGTTTAAAATGAATTAAACTAAATGATTGGTTAATAAACCATTACACAAGCCCCAAATTTATATTATATATTAAATTTAAATTTGTAGTCTACATCAATTGCAGAAATTATAACCAGAATTATGTCCGCACGAGCAAATGTGACGATGAAGGAAAGTAGCAAGCAGATCTGTAGAACTGAGCAATCCATCATCGGCGGCATTCTATAAGAGAAAAGAAAGGCAGATCTGAACAAGAAAAAAGAGAGAGATGGAGAAGAACCTATTTATTATCCGATCAGAGTAAAATCTAACTTCATGCAGAGCCTATAAACATAGAATGACCTTGAGAAACAAAAAAAAAAAGAAAAGAAGAAAGATTGACCTTGTAACAGGCACCGTAAGTTAGTTCAAAAAAAACAGGCACCGTAAGTGTTACAGGTCTTTGACAGTTTGACGAAAGATTTTATTCATCTTTTTTTTGAACATTAAAGATTTTATTCATCTTCGTAAGTGTCCCACCAGTAACTCTCTCTTAAACAAATGTGTAAAGTGCCCTTTAACTAGTATGATCACCCTCACTGTTCAAAAAAAAAAAATACATATATAACCACTGTAAGAGTTTGTGTGAAGTTATAAAACATCAGCTCATATATAATGTTCAAAAAAAAAAAAAAAAAAAAAAAACATCAGCTCATATAACTGAGGTACGGACACTAGTCGTTCAGAAAACTGGTGAGCCCCTGATCTATTTCACATTCTTTAACCTTAACGTCGTGAACAAAGAATTCTCAATTCATCACGATGAAACGAATATGCAAACAAGTCATCAAATCAAAATCGGATCCTACCAAAATCAATTAAATAGAAGGCAGATCGATGCAGCCCATACAGAGCTAAAGCTAAAAGTTACTACAAAAAAAAAACAATCATCAATCTAGGGGAAACCCCGAGAAACTTCAACCTAAGAAAAAGACTCAATAGAGTTGGATCTAGCGAATACTAAACATGGTGGCCATGGAACTTTACCTAATAACAAGAGTAGATTGATGGAAAGGGAAAGGAAACCCTAGGCTTGTGGAGTGGGAATGACACAAGATGAATTTGTGTGCTAATTTTCAGATGTTTGGTGACAAACAAAAAAAAATTATACAAAACAGCTTCTTTCTCTTCCTCTCTTTCTCTCTTTCTTTATAATCGACAGTTATTGAGTTAAATCTGCGTTCTCTCTTTATCTCTCGCTCTTCGTTCCGGGTTTGGAAATAAGATTCCCCTAAAGCTATAAGCATTTAGGGCAACATATATGCGGGTAGAATTGTTTAGACAAAAGGATTAGTAATTTTTTGTAGTAAAATGTAATGTTCATATCAATATAAACGTAAAAACAAAAACAAAAAAAGACTGGGTTAGGATAATCTTAAGGAAAATTAACCTTTCATTTTCTTGTTCTTATATTTTTTTTTCTTCTATGAGTTGACCAAAAAAGAAACCCAGCTAATAAGACCAAATAAACCTAACCTTATTCACTTTAGTGACAAAACAAATATGGTATTTGGAAACTGTGACGTTCCAGTTTATAAATACTATATTATATACGGGCTATAAATAGACACATACATTCTTTTCATAATTGGAACATTCGAAAATAGAAACCTGTGGATACTTTATCTCTCTTCAATTATTCCCCATTTCATGCAGCTTTTATTTTGGTGGAGCCATCCTTTTGCCTTTTCTTTAACTGATATATTATTACTTATACACCTAGCAAAAATATGGCATTTGACAGAGTGGATCCAAACTAATATAAACACTCTTCAGCGTGTTGATATCCCACTTGATGAACAAATATCTTGATTTTTTTAACTGAAAATATTGAGTTTTTATATGAAAATCAAATATATTTATTTAATAATTCGTTTTCATTCTTTTGTGAGGAATCTTATCATAGTACTTTGTTCATTAACCTATCAATGTTTCGTAGAGGTGTTCAATCTGGATATCGGTTCGATTTTGTTTTGGTTTTTCGGTATTTCAGTTAGTAAAATATAACTACTATTCTTAATCCATATTTACTTCGGTTCGGTTTATATACCGTCGGTTTTCGGTATATTCGATATTATACGGAAAATATAATTATTTAGTTTAAGATCATATTATATGAATTTTAGGATCATGAAAGCCCTTTTAAAAAAAAATTAGAATCATGTTGTTAACGTAGTCATTTATTAAAAAGAATATTATATGTTCAAATAAATGAAAAAAAAAAGCAAAGCAGTTCTACCATCAAATAAAATAATCAAATTTAGAATTAAAATTAGAGCTAGAAAACTTGAAAATAAAAATAAGATACGAAACAGAAGCATAAAGAAAAGTTTTTCCACTCTTTCATATTTAATGTTCATCAAAGTCATGCTTCTTCGATTGAACATGAAACTATGTTCGTTTATAAATAAGAGAAAAATTGTGAAGAATTTACACTAATTGTTGTCGATCAAATTTATAATATTCACTTCAATTTAGTCAATGCTAAAATACAGCAAAAATAGTTTTTAAAAAAAAGAAGACTAAGAAAATAAGAAGTCTCGATTACGATGTATTGTTATTTAATTATATTTTAAGTATTTTACAAATTAGGATTTCTTTATTACTATAAAAATATGGTAATGGTTATTAATAAAAAAAATAACTTATACAACAAACATACTTACGAGTGTCGCTATAAAATAGATACAGATTTACATGTTTCTACTTTTGATTGGTTTTGTTTGGTTTAATCGGTTATAAACCAAATAATATCCAAATCCTACGGTTTTCATAAAATTATATCCATTCGGTTTATATTGTATATATTAAAACCAAACCATACTGTCTATTACGGTTCGGTTCAGTTCAGTACAATACCTAACTGTTTACCATATTGAACAGCCCTAATATGTCGGCTAATTTATTTTTTGAAACGGGACTACCACATAATTTCAAAACGTCAATGTGACGTTACTACTACCACGCAAATCCACTTGAAAGCGAAGAACGTAACAAAATGCAAAAACTCAAAATTTCGTATTTGAAAATTAAAATCTTAAGCGATAATTGTTTCCACCAGTTTTTAGTTTTATTTTTTGATTTTTAGATTTCGGTTTTAGATTTTAGCTTTTGGTTTTCAACTTTTGATATAATTTGGTTTCTAGTTTTTAGATTTTAGTTTTGCTGTATTGCTGTATTCTTAGTTTTTATAAAATGATCAATACATTTTTTACATAATAAAATAAATACCAATAAAATATTTAAAATTACCATTAAAGTTTATCAAAATATAGACGTTGTTATTTTTAAAAACACTACCATGTTTTAAACTATTCTATTTTAAGTATTATACTAAATATAAATTATAAAATATGTATAAATTTTATTACATAAGATAATTTTCTTTTTTTAAACTTGAATGGTTATTTTCAAATTAATATATTATATTATTTTTATTATTAATATAATATAATATAATATAATATATTGTCTACTAATTATTAAAATTATTCAATACTTTTATTTATAAAACTAATAACTAATTTTTTAATACTTAATATATATAAAAATATACTTATTTACAGATATGAAACACAAATAAATTATTAAATGATATAAAATATATGGGAATTGTCTTTAATTAAAATATTATGTATTTATTTATTAAGTAATTAAAATATAGTTTAATATAAAATTAGTTGGTTTTTGGCTTTTATTCACAAATTGATTGAAATTTTGAAAAAAAAAAAAATTTCCCTAAAAATAGGGAATCTAATTGTTAAAAACTTGATTGGCAAATAAAATGGTTTTTACAAAAATAAAAACAAAAACGAAAATTAAAAACTTAATTGGATGAAAAATGATTTTTAGAAAAATTAAAACCAAGTTTTCATTTTGTTGTCAAAAAAAAAAAACTACAAATAATCACCAAAAACTACAAAAAATTGGTTGTTTAGAGATTTTAAAGAAATATAGATTCCCTACACTTTAGGGAAACTAATTTTTTCAAATAACTGCCATTTTGTAAATAAAAACCAAAATCCAAGTTTTCTTGGTTTTTCTAACTTACGTGGTGGGTTTTTGAACTTTCTGTTTTTTTTTTTAAAAAACTATATTACATTTATAAACAAACATAGGAAACAATAAATAAAAATGCCATCTACTATAAACAAATATGTTTTAGCAAAAAAATGTTTAACATATATACAAAATAATTTCTATTAAGAACATTCTTTCAAACTTTTCATTAAAGTTGAATTAGTTATTTAAATTTACTTTTACATAAATTTTGCATGTTTTGTTGTTAATATATTGGTATTATTTTATTTAAAGATTGTGATATATTTTGTAAGAAATTTTAATTTTGATAATAAAACAAATTAAGTTATAAGTTAATTTAAAAATCAATTAAAAATAACAGAAAAAAACTAAAAATAAATCAGTGGAAACTTTTTTTTAAAAACAGAAAATTAAAGAAAAAATATAATTCATAACTCTACATTTTTAAAACTATATATATATATATATATATATATATATATATTTGTTACTAATAAAATAGATTTAAATTAAAAACTTCAAAATAATTATTCAAGTTTTTCTAAAAACTAAAACTACAATCAAATCAAAATTTTAAAATTATTAATTTTTAAATAAAAAAATCTAAAGTCAAAAACCAAAAGCCCGAAACCAAAATTGCCATTCGTGATTTTTCAAAAAACTAAAATCTACTGCAACATCAAAAACCAAAAACTAAAATCCAAAAACCAAAAACTAAATCTAGAGACCATCCAAACAATCGTTACCTTAAATCTTTACCAAAGCAGAAATAAATAATCTACCAACTATTTAACTTAGATATAAGTTTCGTTTCCTCCACAAAATCCAGCATACACAGAAATTGGTCTAGGATTTCACCGAATTGAAATTTTCATTAACATATGTAAAAAAAAGAATGTTCACGCCGATTTCAAAGGAAACAAAAAGAGAAACGAAGGAAAACCTCTATCAACATGAAAGGATAATCTGTGGCCTGCCTCCATAGGAAAAAGAAAGCATTCGCTTTGGGCAGCAAAAAATTTATACGATCAAGGACATCATTTGTTATCACAAAAAAATATAATCTAGTTTAAACAAAAAAAAACTGTGATAATTAGAATTGAAAACATGGAGATATATAAGAGTTGATTAATATATGAGATACATTTTGAATTTCTATTGCACATAAAGACATTTTCTATTTGGAAGACACATTATGGTGGGCCCCAAAAAAATATGGACAGTTATGCCCTTATTATGATGAAGAAAAATTGACTACGGTTCCAATAGTACGGTTCTAATAGCACGATTCCAATAGAACGGTTCCAATATATCACCTGAACCTTTTGTTTTTCTTTCGAAATAGTTTTTCTTTTTCTTTTCCTTTTACTAAAAAAATAGTTTAAATTAGATGCTCTACCAAAGAACTTATACCTTATTTGCATAACGATCAAAGAGAAAATAACCACCACTGTTCACATGTTAGTTTTACCCTGGTACTCCTACATCATAAACCACCATTAACCACAAGACCAAAATCTATCAATAAGATTCTCAAAATCTCCCATATCTCTTTGTCAGACAAAACATGGAGAACAACCATTCGCAGCCACCACTCTGCTTCATCTCAAAGATGATTTATTATTGTGATATTTTGCTAGATCTCTTCTTTCCTTTGAAAGAAATAAAAAATTAAAGAAACTCAGAAATTAAAGTTTCTTGATTTATTTTATGAATCGGGGTAAGTTTCTTCATTATTGTTATCAAATTACATAAATTTCAAGGTGAGACTTTCTATTTTAGTTGTTTTGTTTAAGTAAATTTGTCTAAGAAAGTTGAGGTACTCTTGCTAACTCTCTATCTTTGGATTTAATTTGGAGTGTGGATTTTCTTCATGTGCTTTGTTTCTCATGTGTCTTAAATCGATGGTGCAGAAGCGAACAATACGTTTGGTAGCCTATAGATTGTTAACAACAAATTCTCATCATATTTGCAGTTGCAACTAAACCCAGTTCGGAAGTTATTCTTGATCAAAATCGTCTAATTACAATAGTGGCTGGTCATCTATATCGGGTGAAGGAGCGAATCCAATTGGCCGTCTAATTACAATAGTGGCTGGTCACCTATATCAATAACCGGCTAAAACAAAATTTCAAACATTAACCATCGATATCAGGTGAAGGAGATAACCTAATTGGTCGTCTAATTACAATAGTGGCTGGTCACCTATATAAATAACCGGCTAAAACAAAATTTTAAACATTAACCATCGATTTCGGGTAAAAGAGAGAACCCAATTAGCCGTTTAATTACAATAGTGGCTGGTCACCTAAATCAGTAACCAGCTAAAACAAAATTATTAACAATTTTGTGAAGGTTAACAGTGATTGTTAGCCGGTTCCGAAGATATATAACCGTATAACGAATTACTTATGGGGATATCTAGCTTACACTGTCTTTCTGGTTTATTCATTACCGTTAGGGTTCCGTGGATCCTGTTATCTTGAGGGTATAGAATTTTTTTTATAGGATTTTATGATTAGTGTTTGGGTTCCGAATTTCCAATTGCGTGTAGGTTTAGAATTATGTAGCGATGGATAATTGGATGTTTCTATGTAAATATAGAATTAGGATATAATATATATATATATATATATATATATTTTAGATTTGTGGAGAAAAAAAATTCTGTAACGAAGATGAAGAAATAAGAAAATGACAATAAGGGAGAAAAAAGTATAAAAAATTAATATAGTTATAAAGTATAAAAAATTAATTCCGTGGATCTCCGAATTACTTTTTATGTATCCAGATAAAGTATAAAAAATTGACAAACAATTTGGTACGAATAATATAGTTATTATTTAAAAAGCTTGATACAACATTAGGTATCTCGATATTCAATATTGATGTTGCGAATACTACAACTAAACAACATTCCAAGTTACTTGATTAGAAAAATAAATTTAAAAGATGATTATAAATCCGTCTTATATTTATTCAACATGATTTTTACTTCATGTATACTAGATCTCGACCCATGCAGCGGGTGTTTGTTTTCAATTTTATATACCATATATTTATCTTATATCATTAGTGGTATGTATTTTTATTTTTAATAATATATTTAAATGTTTATGTAACTATTTTAAATAAAATAATTTTATAGTTTACATGTTGTAATTAATCAATTGTTTAAAACTGTCATATGTAATTATCGCTTCTTATTATATAAATATCTTATTGTATTTACATTTAATTACTGAACAAAATAAGATATACATGAAACAACATATTTCAGAAAAAAAATTGTTAGATTTGTTAAATTTATTCCTTTTAGCAATATTTTTTTTGTTTATTCATTTTAGATAATATATTATTGTATAAACAAAAGTGTAAGATATTTCAATTTTTATACATGTATTATGTAGTCTACGAATGTCAAGTTGTTGTTTCATCATATTATTTTTAGCATTAATATTTATAATTATGGAAATAAAATTTATAAATTTAATATAAGTTTATCATATTTAGTTCGATATAATAATCTTACTTTAATATGAATTATTATTATTATTATAAAATATATAAAATAAGATAGATTTTTGTTTTCATTTATAAACGATAAGTGAATATATATTAATGCATAATGGTAGTTTATTACCAATTACGAAATTATTTAAAATATTCACATAAATTTTTTAAAATTAAGATATTGTTAAAATATTTCTCAACCGATTTGTTAGAATTTTTAATATATGCATATATTTATATTTATATTTATATTTATATTTATGAAAATAAAATATATAATGTAAAAATTTAATATAATTTTATCATATTAGCTCAACATAATAAGTTTCTCTTAAAATGATTTGTTTCTTGATTAGTATTATATAACAGATAAAATAGTATATAATTTATATTTTTATTTATTTTAAAAATAAATTAATGTAATAATAATATTTCAAAACTAATTAAGAAATTAGGTAAAATATTTACATATAGTTTTTGAAAATTAAGATCTTGTTATAATCTTTTAAACAAAATTGTTAGATTTGTTTTTTTTTAATTTATTTAAAGTGAAAAATATCATGATTAAAGTAGTTCAAAAATACATTTAATAAAATATCTAAAGGATGGTCTAAATTAAAAAACATATATCTAAAGGATAGTCCAAATTAAAAAAAATATCATAATAAAATATCTAAAGGATGGTCCAAATTAAAAAAATCACACATGAAAAATTTTATGACTTCTATTTTTATAAAATAAAATTTGAAGCAAAATTGTACATGAGTTTAATATAATCAAAATATTAATTATATACTTAAAATATTTATTTTAGTAAAACTGAAATATAAATTCATACTATAAAAGATACGAAATTGATCAAACATTTAAAAGGATTTTTTTTTTAATTGTAAAAGTGTATTTATATCAGCATTTGAAATTTTCAGATAGTCGTTTGGAATATAACGAAAGACGTGTACCTAACCTAGGGAAGCTCATTGATTTTTTTTTTCTTTTAGGGAAGCTCATTTGTTACCTTTTTTTTAGGGAAGCTCATTGATCCATCTTCTTGGTAGATAATTACACCCTTTTTTGGTTGATAATTATACTTGATCAAACTTTTTGTCATCCAACTGGACATTAGTTGGTTACTAAAATCTGGACTGGCACAATATTATATATTCGACTATAATTTCTCAATTTTGACATCAAGGACATAACTCTAGTAAAAACATTTAATATTTAAAATAAAAAGAAAAGTTTGTATAAAAAAACCAATAGTTTGTGTCTTTTTTTTTAGCAACACCAATAGTTTTGTTTACTGTTCAGAAAATGCTCCGATCCAATAATCAAGATGTAGCTAATGAGTTTATGATTTTTATTAGATAAAAACAAAAAGATACTCTTACCTGAGTTTTAACCCACAAACCTTTAAATTTAGGATATTGAGTTTGATTATTAACAAAAAAAAATCAATTGGGTAAATTTCCAGTGGTTTAATGTCACATCCGAAATAGGCTTTATCAGACTGGGTTTAAATGTTGTTGTGATTGGGCCGAATCTGTTTGGATTTTAATGTTGTTTTGGTTGGACTTCAAAATAGTTGGTTCTGATTGGTCAATTAATATGGACGATTTTCATTAAAAAAAGGTAGTGGCATTGATTGTAAATATACTGAAAAGTATGGGTAAAATCCTAGAAAAGATTCCTTTTTAATAATATAGATAAAGAAAAATAAAAATGTTAAACCCATCACAACACCTTGGCTTCGAATGAGAAACGCAGATCACAAAATACAAATCAAACAGAAATGCAGATCAATAGAACAAATGCTGATCATCCAGATCACGTAGATCAAATGCAGATCAAATTAACAATAAATTATTATATTTTTGTCACAGACTTAACATACTCAATCTAACTCTGTGAACTAGAGAGACTTAATAAATTATTATATTTAAAACAAATGTTAAAATTCGTTAAACAAAAAATTAAATATTTAAACAAAATACAACTTGTTAAATATATAATAAATATCATGTTGACAAAAATAACAACAAAAATAATAAAAGTCATCATTTTAATAAATATAGTGAATTTAAAATTATATTAAAGTTCATAACAATTAGAAAAGTTATAAAAAGTATTCTTGTTTTATTCTTATTTGTGGTATTTCTATTCGGTTTTTGTTATAATAAATATGTTAGAAGAATTTTTTTAATCGTATATTGTAAGTTATAAAATAACTTATTTAATGTTATAATAATTGGCAAATATTAAGTTAATTTTTAATTAGTACTATTGAATATAAATTTCAACGTAATTTCATTATATTAATTTTCTTTTCACTCATCAAAGAAACTAAATAAGAGCGTATCTTAATTTTTGAAATCTTAATTTTTTAAACTTGTTTGAATGGATAAAAATTTATCAGTAGAGATATGATAATTATTTAATAAGTAATATATTAAATAATTATAATTGATTGAACTAGCACTTGACATTTTGTCTTACGGCTGAAATTAAATTGAGGCATTTAAGATTCGTTTCAGAACCAAACATGTTAAAGATGATAATATTTTTTTAAAGGTGCACATTGATTGGGCCTCTATCTAGGGCTGGGCAAAATATCCGTAAATTTTGATTCGATCCGTTATTCGTTTCGATTCGATCCGAAAAATCCGAATATCCGTAACTTAACGAATCGAAACAAATACTAAAATCCAATATCCGTCAAAGATGAAACAAATCACAAATACTAATATTTTTAGAAACGGATATCCGATCCGATCCGTTATATACATATATATGTATACATGTTTATAAAATTATATAATATATATACTTTTATATCTCTATATAAGTTTTACAATATTTTTCTTCACTAAATTAATTATTTAGTTATTAAAATTTTTGAAAGTATGTAATTTTTTAAAAAATGTAATGAAATATTATTATTTTATTTCAGATTTTCTTCTTTTTCTTTTATTTTTATTTATTTTTAAATTTTTTTTTACGGGTCGAATTGAGAGATAAATCTCAATCTGTTGTTGTTAAAACAGTTGTTGTTAAAACAATTTTTTAGTGTATGTGTCTTGGAACAGAAAATATAGAGTATATATGAGTTATTTTTACCATAATAGTTAAAGGTTGTGGGTGAAAAGCATTTGATGTTTGCAAAAAGAAAGAAGAAGCATTTGACGTTGAGGAGGACTTCTTGCACAAAACTCCACTGTCACCAACTTTTTGTTAGGACTGTCAAAAATTTATTAGGATTGCAAAAGTAGTTCTATCCTGGACAATACTTTGAAAATGCAACTATTTTTTTTATTGATCTTGCTTATTTTTTGGGTTTTGGGCAATTGAATTGGATGGTCGACAAACAGGTTGCAGTCAACAATAGCTCTGTTTTTTTTTTTCATTTCCACTTGTTCACTTGAAATTAAATTGAGGATTTTACATTGTTTCTATAAGGTCTTGTATTGAAGAAGTTACGATGTCAAATATAAGATTTTAACTTTAGGAGATGACGATTTTAACTAGAACTATGATCTTCTTCCGGCTGTCGAAAAGAAAAGTTATAAATAATTCCAAATCATATAAACTATTCTGAAATCTAGGAATAGTTTCCAAATCGTCAATATGGTTTTCTTTTTCATTTTAAAATTTCACCAAACTCATCTATAAATACTCAAACTCCTCCCAAATCTCACCAGAACTAAAATCACTCCAAACATTCTCAAATTCTCGATTCAATACATCCCCCTTAATTCTGAACTCTCTCTGAATAACTATAGAGGTGGAGTTTCTCCATCTTTATTTTAACTACAAATTGACGTCAACTCTTCCAGAATCCTTATTCATAACCTTTTCTCAAAAAACTGTATTGATTTCAATAACACTGGATTTGATATGAGTTTTGTAAATTGTTAGTTGAATAACAAGAGATTTCAAGTGATTTTAATAATTTTACATAAATCTCATGTTCAATAACACATGATTTGAAAAGGTATTTAGAAATTCTTAGTTGAATAACAGGTGATTTTAATCAAAATCCGAAATCTCCTAAAATTCCAAGTCCAATACACCCCCCTAAGATACTTCAACAACACAAATATAAGTCACTAAAAATATTTTTTAATTATGTACGTATTATTACAATTGGTTGTAAAATTTCTTTTAGTTTATTTTAACACATGAAAAACTAAAACACTTTAGCCATAAAAATGTATTTTTGTGTAGTTCCAAGAAGATGGTTAGAGGCTTCTATAGTTCTGGTATTTTCATTAATGATTTATTTTATTTATGTTTCTTTCACTTGTTTGATTGTTTTCAATTTGTTCTAAATTTAACATAAAAACTATTTCCATATGCTCTCAATAAATAAATAAAATCGTATCATGCACTTTATACATTTAAAAACATATATATATCATGACTCCAAAGATATACAATATATTTTCTTCCTTAAAATGATATATTATCAGCAAGTATAGAAGATTTATTCATGGTCAAATATAATTACATGATTGAATGAGATTTCCTCAAAAAAGTTATATAAATACAGTTCTTCTGTGAAGAGCTAAAACATTATTGAGCATCTTTTCTTCTCAATTGTTCTTAACTTAAGAAAACATGATGGATATTACAAAAACTTGTGTGACTCTCTTTTGGATAGTAATACTAGCAATTACATTTTCCAACTACAAAACTATGGCTGTACCAGGTATAAATAATAATTTGTTATTTTATTATTGTTCATAAAGAAAATATTTGAACATTTTACAAAAGATACAGATGTGTTAAGCGATTAATGGGCATTTGTGTATGTATACATTTTAAAAAAACTAAATAAAAAGTTAGTTGGATATATATATATATATATATATATATATTATATATAATATTAGCATGGAGTTTTTTTTGAAAAAATATCAACATGGAGTTTTGTATATGTGTAGTTATGAAGCCAGCAAAATCTGGACATTGCATTGCAAATTGTAATGCAACGTATCACCGTTATGAATGCTATCATGACTGTCGGGAGGAGCTGTTCAGAGATGGAGACTGTGATCCAAAAACTCAAATGTGTTGTTGTGTTGGAACCCAAATTTATAAGCCTTTGGATTGAGTAAATTTTAGTTGTAATGTGAAGAGAAATGTAGAAATATTTTTTGGGGTTTAAATGAAAAATCTTTTGCTTAAATAAAATGTCAGGGTAAAAAATTTCACATTGAATATGACAAGAAAATGTTTTTAATATAAATATGATATTTTTATTAATATTTAATAGGTTATGGGAACATTTCGGAGAAAGAATGAAAGAGGATATTATGCAAATCATGTGTGCCGCCAAATCGGGTCGGGTTTGGGTTTGTTGAATGTAGCTTTTAGCCAATAACAAGATGTTCTTTTTGGAGCATATCCATACCAAAATTTTTGTATAATTTCCTAGATAAATCTTAATGGATGGTGTCTAATTTATTTTGATAAATCTAACGTACGTTTTAGATTGTGTTAAAATAATTGCGGAAAAAATCCCAGCTTTGTTTCCTTAACAAAGAACTTAATGAACATTCTATGAAAGTACAACAATTTTATACTTTTGGTTCAAGACGTGTGTACTACCTTAGTCTTAACTCCTAATTCCTTCCAGCAATGTACTTTATTGAGCTTTTCTCCATCTGAATTCAGATGTTGGTCGATCTGAAGTTGAACTATCAAATAAAGGCAGATTCGTACCAGTCGTGTGTTTTCTAACACACGAATGATTGTGAGACGGTGACATCCTGTAAAAGAAGTTTTGCAAGTGCGAAACCGGAGAGTAATAATTTTCTTTCTATCTGTCAATGTGTATATGCTGTTTTGCTTATTTATCTGTCAATACATATTCAAATTGCTCTTCCAATTTCATGTCTCGTACTTGCTTTCCTATGTGCATGAATTTTAAATCAATGATTATAATATATATATATGAAGAGTCTTGTTAGGACATACTAACCAAAATATGAATGAGAAAAATCTAAATGATAAAGAGAATGCTGAAACCAAAACTAAAACAAACGAAAGACAAATACAATGATGAATGAACGACTCCCGAATGAAGATGGCTCAATCTTGGTCCTCCATAGAAGAAGTAACTGCCCCAATCATCTGAAAAATGGTTGTTCAAGGCGTATAATTTGGGTTGTTCTCTCAGTGTGTAAAGACTTTGGGTCGACCGTAGACTATTGTTGTGATCAACTATCTCTAAACTTCGGAAGTAACTAGATTTCCGGAAACCTTCATCTTGGAAACGGCCAGATCCCATCTGAGTCGTTGTGTGTCGTCCAAACGTTTGGGCGTTAGTGATCTCCCCACCCCATTGTACTTGAGTTGCATAATCTACCGGAGTTGCATAAGAAGATTGATATTGTCTTCAATGAGCTGAATGAAAAATTTGAAGCCTTGAACACTCATGTCATAAAGTCAGATATATATTCAGATACTTCAGATTGATGGAACTATGGAAAAGCGCAAAACAATGATCCTTTCTGAGAAGGTTGAGTTGAGCCAGAAACGCTTTGTCAATCTTGTGATTGCTTACGATGATGAATGGCTCGAGTTTGGGAAGATCGACGATATGAAAAAGGTTATTTTCTTGTCGAAATCTCGATGTCAATCGGCACACACTGATGTCAGTCGACACTCTCTAGAAAATCTGATGAATCTGTAAAATAACACTCAACCTTCATCAAAACAGAAAAGATTGATGTCGATAAACATCCTACCAGTATCAATCGACACCCATCAGGCGAAATCACTGAGATTTCACTAAGGACCAGCATCAATCGACACCCAACTAGTGTCGGTCGACACCCTGCGAGTCAAAGACTGCACTTTCTATAAGAATTAAATTGGTTGAAGAGAAGGTTCACAAGCCAAATGTCTCATATCCTAAGGTACCAAATCATTTGAAAGGGCCTATTAACACACTAGAACTTGCTGGTTTCCGCAAGAGGGTAAATATAATACCTAAAGATGTCTCATTTGAAGATATTTATGAAGGCCATCGGCTGTTTAACTTCTTCAAGAACTCCAGAGAAACTTTGGAAGATGTTAAGGCAGTGTTTGATGAAGTTAGAAGTAAAACTCCTACGGTAAGAAATTGACAAGGCTCATAGATCCTGAGAAGTTTGCTTCGCTGCACTATTTAAGGAGTTAAATTTTATGATGCCTTTTGTGATACTAGATCTTCAGTTAATATCATGTCTAAAGATATCACTGAGAAATTGGGTCATGTTACATAAGCCTTATAAGATGCTCTAACTTTCGAAAACTATTCCAACAAAATTCTACAAGGTGTTGTCAAAAATCTAGGAATGAGAGTTGGGAAACCTGGGGATTTTTAAGTGTTGAAGTTGGGAAATTCACTTGTGCCTATAATTCTGGGAAGAACTTTCATGACTACAGTAGGTGAAGTATTTGACATGGTTAAGAAAATGTGTCTTTCACACATTGATAAAAATGTTTACTACGAAGCTGTATTGGAAAAGAGAAGTAGACATCTAGTTTTCTGGATTTGTGTCTCTGACATTATTTCAGCTGATGTAGTAGCTCCTCAAAAGAACTCAAATGATGTGAAAAGGATTTGCTCGCTACTGGTGTCGAATGGCACCACCTCAGTGTCGTTTGACACCCATTTGGTATCACAACACGCATGGATGTAAATGCCTAAGTCTTTGGGAAAGGTAAAAATGAAGAAGAACAAGAGAAAAAAATGATCAAGGGCAGTCTCAATTGACATTGGCTCCTTAGAGCTTCTCATATGATTTCATAGAGTACAGAGTTCTCATCAACGGTTTTTCACAACCTTTTTCTAAGGTTCGAGCTCTTCACTTCTGAGATGATAAACAAAGGAGAGGCTTGTATGATAGATTTCTTGGCCAGCGTACTAAAGCTAAAGATATAGGATATTGGGAATTTTTTAGCGCAAGGTCCCAATCTTATCCGGACTGAATCAAGAACTCCATAACGTCAAGGTAAAGACTATAAACAAGTGCTAAGTGGGAGGCAACTCACTTTAAGTAATTTCTTCATAAAATGGTGTGGACCGGTTGATTAGCATGATCGGTTAATATTTATGTTCTAAAGAGCTGGTTTTTCCTAGCGTTTCCAATCCTCTTCCACATGTTCATTCTATGTTTTGCTTGAAGGCAAGCAAATAATAAGTCTGAAGTAGTTGATATACCATGATTTTACCATACTTTGACCTTTGACCATGGTATAAGTCTTTTATATATTATATTATATGTCTTTGGAGTCTATTAAAGAGTTTTTCCTCATGTTCAGATACATTTTGGAAACACTGACGATTCTGGAGCTATTTGAGATGCAGAACTATGCAGACGCGTCAGAAGTTTTGTAGCGTATGGAGGAATTACCACGGTGAGATTGAGCTCATCATTTGACACAAGATAAAGATTTAAGTTGTCGTTCCAATGCCACTAGTTTGAAGTCAGTAAGGATCCTAGATCAAAGGTTATACTCGTTTTACCAAAAAATTGTATGTCTGCCTCGCGAAAGTAAGATGTCGAGGTTGTGAAGCAGTGTCAACCGACGCCATATTGGTGGCGATCAAGACCCCTCCTATTCCAAAGCCCAAAGAGCTTTAATTAAGATCCAAGAGTTGCAGTCTTGGTCTAGAAATTTTCTCTCATGTACAAAAATAGTTCATAACGTGTTTTAAATTCTTTTTTTTTTTGGGTCAAAAATGTATTTAAATTCTATATAATATTTTCTAAGCTATTTTTTTTGAGGACTACAATTTTTATGCTTTTATTTTTACCACAAAGAGATTTGAAAAAAAGATCAGAGAACTGCTTCAAAGAATGATTGAGTCTTGTGGGTAGGAGTACAAATTATATAGCGAAATGTGTAATTTTGGTGTTGAATGATTGGAATTGGCAGTAGATTGAGTGATATTTATGTTGAATTTTTTACACCTAAAAACACATTTTCACATTTCAATTACACTATAAGACACTTGTCACTTGAGAGTTGAGATACACTTTCTCTTATTACTCTTGTGACCATATACTAAAAAAATGAAACTAAACATTTTTTTCTTATCACATGAGTCTCTCTCTCTCTCTTGTTATTCCACTTCATTTTTTTTTCTTATTCCACTTTATGTTTTCATTTACTTTTATCTCAAATTCAAAAATATATTAAACAAAAATATATATCATAATAAATTATATATAAAATTTTCTATCTTTTAAGATCTATTGTCATATATATATGTTAACGTCTAAACAAAATTAAATGTAAACGTGGACCGTAAAACTATAGACTAGTCGTGGACATGAACATCTTAACATAGAAGTTATTGGTTGATACCTTTAAAACGTTGTTCTTCGCCCTAATCTTCGGAAAAAAGAAACCCACATAAACACATTTCCACCATTATTCCCATCACCACTGACACCGCGAACAGAACCACCACGATCCAGTTCTGGTTCTAACTCACTAAAGATCTCATCTTTCGAACAGATGTACACCGATTTGCTGGAAATTCCCCCCATGGTCACATCCAATCCAACTCATTTTCCCATTTATACCATCCATATTTGTGTATCCACGTTTTCAGTAATCCACATTTCTATTTCCACATCTTCACTAACCTACTTTTTTTTTTGCTATTCATCCACATATTTTGCATACATGTCAAAAAGTTTTAACATTTCAAATTTGTAATAGTAGAAGTAAACCATTATACATATTTTGTATTTTTTTGATTCATATGTCCACAAATTATTCATCATCAACAATTTGTCATCAACCACAATTCGTCATCCACAACTGGTCATCTACAATTCTTGATTTTCCATAAGAACAAATTTGTAAAAAAATATGCATGGTCTCCACGAAAAAATACCCAACATGTGAGAAGTGTATCTTGGTATAAAATAAAGACAAAAAGTGTCATTTGATGTAATCGACTCGTTTATCCTAGGGTGGATAATTAACTTTGGCAAAATTAACAGTTCAAAATATTTATAATATGTGCCTTTTTGCATGTTCCAGGGTCACTACGTGAAAGAAAAATGAGGCTTTCATTTGGAAAGCTTTTCTGTAGGCTTTTTGCAAAGAAGGAGATGTGTGTCCTCATGGTTGGTCTTCATGCTACTGATAAGACCACCATTTTGTACAAGCTCAAGCTTGGTGAGATGTTACGACCTTCCCCAGCATTGATCAGTCTTCTAAAACTCTTAATTATTTGTGTTACATTTCATTTCATTTCTTGTGCCTGTTCATCAATTGCTGCATTGCAAGTTTAGATGTTCCCTTTGGTCTATTCTCTACTCAATTCTTTTAGTTGGAGATCATATTGATTATGGAATTTGGATATGTTAATTGACATCTACCAATTGCCACTTTGAAAGAAAATTTGTTAGAAGAACACAGAATTCATTGTCTACCCATGAGGATTCATTCTCAGGCTGTGGTGTAACATATTAAAGGAAATTCTATAAGCATATCCATAACATATAGTTTTCACATATCTACTGTATCCGTAACCGTTATCAGAAGCAGATGTATCATTCCAGGAGAAAAGAAGAGTAATACTCACTTTCTATTTCCTCATCATCAAAGTATTGAGTCTCAGACCCGGCTTCAAAAAACAGAAGGGGAGCAGCTTCCTGGGGTTTACTCTCATTCATTCCTATAACTGTAACGATCTTTCTCTGGATATAGTCTTCAACAGCTTCACGTTCAACTTCTTGAGGCTGAAAGCCAAGAACTGATAAGCAATCTCCTTGGAAGTCCATGTCAGTAGAGGAGAATATGAGGCCTGCTAATGATCTTGCAAGGTCAGGAACATAGCTGCAAATCTAAGAAAGATAAACAACAACAAAAACAATCTTGGTCATACCTTTAGAAAATTTAAGAGATTGACACTAATAGTTCAAAAGGAGGTTGACTTGGAGAGATCACCTTACGAGCATGTGAGCTTAGAAGAAAGCCCTCATGTTTAGTCTTCAAATCATCTAACGCACTTTTAATCCCCTTCTTCACAAGATTTATACCAGGCTCAGTCTTCTGTCTTGTTGGATACTTATTGTGATACCAGTGTAGAGCGATTTGTATTTGAACATATGAAGGAAAATTTTCCCATTCAAGGAACACATGTCCTTCTTGATCATTCACACTCGCTAGGATCAAACCGTAACTTTTCCAGTCAATCTTTTTCAATGCACTCAAGGCAACTTGTGGAATGGGGGAAGGAGAGAAATTGTCAAAGTATAAAACCTGGGGATAGTCACCATTTAAGATCAAACAAATAAACAGTCCATGTCAATGTATTTAATTTTGAGAACTGAGCAGACCTCTGTTTTGCCCTCGCATGATCTGCTGCAATGGCGAGTTGTCTCTAATAAGTCACTTATTACAATCACCACTTCCATTGTTCTTCCAGGTCTCTTACGATTTTCTTCAGGGCAGGCTATCCCACTTCCAACTTTTAGATGCTCTCTGAAAATATTTAGAATATAGCCAGATTTGTCAGACTTAACGTTAAATGACTGGAGCAAGACTAAGTTAAGTCGCAAGTGTTTTAGAATTATGTACCTATGAGAGAAGCATTGTTCACACATTATATCCAAACAGTTCCCATGCCTTAAGACATAGTCCTCAAGACCAGACTTTAACCGTTCAAGGTTGGAGGCAGTGAAGCAAGGAGTTTTATCAGCGTTCACTACAAAGACGTACTGATTTTGAGTACTAGGGGAATCCCCTTGTTTAACCACCAGATCCATTGTGACATTCTGGAGAGGTAGAAAGGACGCAGCATTGGTTTTTAGTTTCATGAGTAGCCAGTTCTGTGGAAAAGGACTTGTCTAAAGAAATTTGTCAAATCACCGAAGGGAGAAACTTGAACTTACAGGTAACTGCAGAACAAGCATCTGCAAGATGACATGGTGGGATATATCATTACCGAGCAGCTAAGCAATCATGAGAGTAATAATATATCTAACTACAATTAAGTGATACGGCCAGAAGGCCGATAGTTCAACTAAAATATATATTATTGATCAAATCTACAAAGGCACAGAGTAAGCGAACTTGGGTAAAATCATGATGCAGAATCATTGCTTGACCTAACTAAATAAGTAAGTTAACTACTGGGTAGCTTTTCAAGACTTTGAAATTCAACTTAAAGATGTAAATGTTTGCTCTTTATCTTGATTCTATAACAAGTTGTTACGCAGTTCAGTATGAAAAGCAAGAAACAAGGATGCGGAAAAGAAGGGAGACCTTTTGAAAGAAGCTAATAATGGGCGCCACAAGAGCATCCATACTTCCAAAAACAGTCAGAGATACCTCTGTCCCACTGAAAACACCACAATAATTAGGCAGTCACAGTGGTTAGAACTCAATAAAAAAAAAACAAAGATTATAGATAGAGGAATGTGCACACCTGAACTTTGCACCATTCTTAGGCTGAGAAGGTTGCCTTTTGATTCTTTTGTTTGATATATATTCATCAAGATTAATGTGATAACAGAACACCTCGTCGTCAGAAAAGCCTGCAACACAGTGGAGAAAGAATAAGGGAAGAACAATAACAACAAGTCCCACAATTCTCAATATAGCTTCATGATCAACTCAATCTCGTATCTAGACACATTAACAATGAATCATATAAACCGAGAAAGGAAGCAATTGAAACGTACAAGTGGTCTTGACGGAGAGTAATCCATCTGCACAATCAACAATCAGAATCAGCTCGAAAAACATTCAATTAAGAGAATACCCAAAGATGTATTGCAAGTACTAACCCCAAATCTTGGGTCCATTGAGCTCTCTAGGGTACCTCAGATCCTGAAACTCCACCAAATTGCATCCAATGCCCGTATCCGCAACTGTAGATGGACCAATTTAGTGACGACAGAGATTCGGTTTCCGTCGAGGGAGAAGAGAGAGAGAGAGTGAGATTACTCGAAATAGATGTAATCGGAGGATCGTTGCCAGTGGATTGATGATGAAGAAGAAGTGATAATCTACAGAGATCTTCTGATAAACGGCATCTTTGAAAAGCTGACGAGATCAACTGAGAGAGCCAATATTTTTTTTCAGGAAAGGAAAATGAAATCGAAGAAGAGGAATGGGGAAAATGGTGGGTGAGTTACTTGTAGAAGAAGCTTGGGAACGGGATCACTGATCTCCATGACAGGTCCTTCGGGTTTTCTGAAAGCCTCCCGCTTATCTCCAGAATTTTGAAATCAATATCCTTATACTGCAATGCCCTGCAGATTTCGGATCAAATGCTGGAATCCTCCCTAACCAACAAAAAACAAAAACAAATTCTGAAATGATCTTTTTTTTTTAAACAATTTTTTTTGACGGATTTTTAAACAATTATTTAAATTGGAGAAAAGAGTAAAAAACCACTAAACCACTAAACAATATATTTATATAAATTTCATTTTATTTATTATTTATTTTATATTTTACTAATAATATTTAATTAAAATTTTTAATATAGTTAAGTAAAATTAAATTAAAATGAAAATTATTTTTCTATTTTCTTATTATATATTTAAAACTATATTTTCGAGTGGATTTTTTTTTCAAAAAATATTGTTACATCTATAAATTGTATTTATCTTAATAAATCAATAATTATCACAAAATAATTATTTTATCACATTTAAATTTAAATAAATTTAGTAGATTAAAAACTCAATTAATCAACTATGTACATTTTGACCCAAATATAATTTAAATTTATTATGAAGTGAGAAATGGAATAATTTTGAAACAAACTTATTTAAATCTTCATTTTAAATAAATATGAAATAAGGTTATATGTTACTTTTGAATACGTTTTAAGTATTTAAGTAATTAAATCTTCAGTTTTAAGTATTTTTTTTGATGAAATTTTAAATTTATTGATCAATTTTGAAAAGAATGATTATTTACATCTATCAGCTGAGAGAATATAAAAAAGATGTTCTAACTATGTCTCATATGAGCTCCAAACCAACACTGAAATAAACCTCTCAACTTTGGCTTCTCTCCGTATTTGGTGGAAAGAATGCGCTGCCTGATGGTTTTGTCAATTATCCTTGTTAGCTGATCCATTGTTCTAGTACGCTGAGAGTGTCTTCTTTCATTTCTTTCACGCCATGAGTAGTATACTGTACTTGGAAAGATAAACGCACAAGTATAGAGACCAGCAAACCATGAGAGCCGGCCAGAAGTACTTGAACATTCTCCTCCCAATCCGGTGATGGTGCTGGCTGTATTAACGTCCCCAATACCTGCAGCCAGAGCGTGTAAGTATAGGGACACGCAAAGAATAAATGGTCCCTCGTTTCCTCCGGATCCCCGCAAAAAAGACACCCTTGATTTTGACCCCAAGTTCGCATTTTAACTCCAGTAGAGAGCTTATCTTTAACCGCCAACCAGGTGATGAAAGCAAACCTTGGAACTCCCTGTTTAAACCAGACTAGTTTTTGCAATGGGACAGATTGACGCCTCTCTCGAATCATGTCCCAAGTTGAGAATGTTGAGAAATGAGCGCCAAAAATCCCATCTCCCTGCCTTCATAGAGCTTTATCTTCCACATTACTCGACAAAACAACTTTAAAGCTCTTAATTTGGCTGATCATATCTTCAACCTGAGGGTCCCTCGTACGCCTGAAACGCCATTCAGAGCCCACCAAAACCTCTGATATAGTAGCAGATCTGGCTATACCTAGCTTCAGACGTCCCCGATCTCCAACAATCTCAATCAAACGACCAAGTGGGCGCCAAATATCAGACCAAAACCGGACCAAGTTGCCATTTTTAATATCTATTCGAATGAAACGCTTTGCCAGAGGTCTGAGACGAAGGAGCTGCTTCCACACCCAAGAGCCTGAAGTTCCTTCCGTGACCTCCCAAAAAGACTGCCCATTGAGAAGAGTGTGTTTTACCCAAGCCACCCATAGGGAACCAGTATCATGAAACAACCGCCATATTAGCTTAAGAGCAGAGACTGTCGAGACATCTTTAATTCTTCGAACTCCCAGCCCTCCCTCTTCTTTCCTGTAACAGACCTCTTCCCAAGAGACTTTAGCTTTAGTGGTAATATTCGGCGATCCACTCCATAAGAAGGCAGAACACATACTCTCAATCTCATCAATGCATCCTTGCGGTAAACAAAAAGCGGAGCACCAAAAGTTGGTCATACTTGCTATAACTGAGTTTATCAATTGAAGTCTCCCTGCAAAAGCTAAAGCTTTGCTAGTCCAGCTGATAAAACGGCTACGGATCTTCACTATTAAAGGTTCATAGTCACTGCGTGACATTTTTTTAGTGGTCAGAGGCAGGCCGAGATATTTTATCGGCAGAGCTGACGTAGACATTCCAGACCTCCCCGCAGCTTCTTCTAGGTCTTGCTTACCCCTTCCTGCTGCAAAGACCGTCGATTTCGCTACATTTATACGCAGACCAGACATACTAGCAAAGTCCTGAAACACGGTCAACATACCATCAAGCGATCTGGTAGTACCATCCGTGAACACAACTATGTCGTCGGCGAAGCTAAAATGAGTGAGATTAATTCCACTACACATTGGGTGGAAACCAATATGCCATTCCATTGCTGCTCTATTCAGGAGCTTAGAGAGTACATTGCTCACAATGACATAGAGGCAAGGAGACAGCGAACAACCCTGACGAAGACCTCTGCTGCTTGGAAAAAACCCTGCCAGTTCACCGTTGACGGAGACCAAAAAAGTAGCTGTTTCCACACATCTCATTATCCAAGTAACAAATAGCTCAGGAAAATTCATAGCTCGTAGAGTGGCTTCTATAAAGGACCACTTCACCGTGTCAAAAGCTTTTGCGATATCTAGCTTTATTGCTGAACGAGAAGATATTGATGGCTTATGATAATCCTTCACTAGCTCTGTAGCCAAGAGCACATTTTCAAGTAGAAGTCTCCCCTCAACAAACGCACACTGATTATACTCGACGGCCTGAGGAAGAATTGATTTGAGACGACGCGCCATGATTTTAGAGATGACCTTGTAAACCACATTGCAACAAGCTATGGGACGAAATTCACTCATCTTCTCTGCCCCTGCCGTTTTCGGCACCAACGAGAGGAGAGTAGCATTAAGACTACGAGGCAACAACCCGAATAAGAAGAAGGATTGAACAGCAATAATTAATTCTTTTCCCACCACTGACCAGGCTGCTTTGTAGAACTCCATGGAGAAACCATCAGGTCCAGGAGCCTTGTTCGCAGACATAGAAAAAAGAGCATCCTTAATTTCATCTGCTGTCAATGGAGCTACTAACAAAGCTGCATCTGCATTAGAGCAACAGTAGTCTAATACATCCTCCAGGTAGGCCCGCGTTACATCACCATCACCAGCACTCTGCCCCTGAAGAAAGGTCTCATAGTACGTAACTGCTTCCTCCTTGATGTCCTTCATTTCAGTGAGAATCCGCCCATCACTGGTGATAAGTCTCCTAATTGCATTCCTTGCATTCCTGCTTTGGCACGTTTTATGAAAGAAAGGGGGGTTCCGGTCTCCTAGATCAAGCCATTGCACCCGTGATTTCTGATAAAAGAACTTCTCTTCGATCCCAAAGATATGATGCCAATGCTCCCATGCATCAGAAGCTTCCTCAAATGTTGTTGTATGCGGATTTAACATGGTATTTGTCTGTTTTGTACAAAGAACCTCATAAGCTTCCTTTACCCTTGATGGCAAGTCCCCAAATGATTCCCTGTTCAATCTCCTTAAATCTGATTTCAACATCTTCAGCTTCTCATGGAACCGTTTCAGAGCAGAGCGGGAGTGTGTAATAGGGTCAGTAGAAAGCCAAATTCCACAAACCACTTCCAGAAACTGAGGGTGGCTTGCTACATGATTGGAAAATTTAAAAGGCTTTGGGTTTCCTGGTGCAGCAGGATGCAATTGGGACACCATTCTTAAGTGATCAGAAACTCCGCCTGCCTCAAACAGAGCCAACTCACCGAGTTATTTAGCTGGTAACATGAAAATTAACCAGGTAAATGTATTGATACATTTATCAAATTAAACGGTTTATATAGAAAACTATCCAGTAATATTAGAAATTATCTGGATAATATACAAATATTTGCTAGTATCACTCCAATCCAATTCTCTGATTCGGCGGCGTGTATTTGAAGTTGACACCATATTAATATCAGATGTGATAGAAGATGAAAAGCTCAGATAAAAATAAAATAAAGAAAGTGAAAGAGTCCACCAACTTAGATGTAAAACCGATATGACTTATGCAGATTGTGCGGCGCACAACCATTTACCTGCCAAATCTATGGTGCATCAGTGACGAAGCCTTAAGTTCCAACCAGGGACAAAAGTTGTTGAATGATAGCAAGAAAGCAGAGGATGAGTTGTATTAAATAGCTTTAAAAAATGTTATATATAAACATTGTGTATGGGTTATAAATGATTGCACGAGGATGAATTTGTAATTTCACAAGTAACTCATACCCACTTACCTAATTAAAGAAACTTATAGCCATATACCTAATTACTAATTTTTCTATGTATATTCATCCAAAATGACTCAAGTTAAAACATAACTAAAATTTATGAGAACAACTTATGACCCCTTATAAACTTTGAAACCGTTTACAAACTTTTATAAATCAAACTATAAAGCTTTATAAATCATTTCATAACACATAAAACAAAAATCAGTTGATAACAATAGTAATTCAACTTAGAAACTCTTAAAATCAGTTTTCAAACTCTAATAAATCAGTTTATAAACCCTAATAAATCAGTTTATAAACTTTAAATTAGTTTATAAACTTTTATAAATCAAACTATAAATATTTATAAATAATTTTATAATACATAAATAAAAAGTCAGTTTATAAACACTATTATTATAACATTATTTATATGAACTTATAAAAATTTATAATACAAACTTATAAATACGTGTAAAATTGACTTTAACAAAATTGTTTAAAAAGACTTATAGAATGTTGACAAACTTTATAAAATCTAGAAAATTTATAAAGTCTTATAGAATGTTGACAAACTTTATGAAATAGATTTAAAAAATCTTATAAGAGTATATATATATAATTATTTTATAGGATTTATAAATTATTCAAAACAGTTTATAAGTCATTTATAAGTCTTTGTAAATGATTTATAAGGGTTCATAAAACATTTATGAAAATTAGAACATTTACAAAATCACAAAAAAACAATATTAACCACTTTGCAGTGCTCCAAACCTATCAAAATTAAAACACGGTTTCAACTACCTATTGCGGTTGCGGGAGGGTAGATATTTTTTAAAAACTATATAAATAGAAAATAAAAATATTTAATATGTTTTTAAATTAAACTAATATAAGTACTAAATATATATATATATATATATATATATACACGTATATCAATTTATATTTTAAAACTTTAAAACAAAATATTTAACTGTTAGACATTACTATATATACACGCGCGCACACACATATATATATAATATAATTTAATAAAATCTTATTTAAATATTTATTATAATAATATGATTTTTTATTTATAATTATATAAAGTTTTAATATTGTTAATTTATTATTTAACCAAAATTGTATTTGATAGTCAAATAGTCATAAATATTCCAGAAACGCACTAAGTTCTAGATGCACCACTCGTACAAATCTATTTATAACTTTTAAAATGGTAACGATCTGCATCTGTAAACTTCCCCAATTGTTGATATCGCTGCATTTACACCAGTCATATCCTAATGCTCATATTTTATTTATTGATCTTTAGTAGAAACATACACAAAAAAAATTCCAAACAAAAGTGCCAAAATACCCGAACATGTATTGAATTAGAAAAAATTGGTTATCTGAATACGAACAGAGAGTATCTGAATTCAAATGTATATCCAAAAATAACGAAACATATGTATAATTAATTTTATATTCATGGTTTATTTCACTTATTTTATTCAATATATATATATATATATATATTGATATTTCACATGATTCAAATTACGATAATATACATATAATTGCAAAATAAGTGATTTGTCACTTATTTAGAATACATGACAAATTTCTTGTTTCATACATTAGCGTAAATTGCATCCAAAATCTCAAAACAATAACTAGATTAATATGTCTTTCTATTTCCAAAGTTTTATCCTCGAACTTATTAAAATTTCAATTACCAAAAATAAATCAGTTAAACTAACAGTAATGTTTTAAGTAAAAGAAACTTGAATAATGAAAAATTTAAAATTTTGCATTAGAAATCTAAATCTCCAATTTATACCCGATATGTAAACGTACCCAAACAGATATTAGACCCCAATACTAAAATAAACGAAATACGTGACCCGAACTCGAACATCCATGCCTGCTTGTACTTCAGAAAATAACGCAACTCGATTATTTGATAAAGACGAATATTTCAAAACTAAAACAAGCAAGGGACGTCAATGGATATAGAGTTGATTACTCAAACAGACACTTTTTTCTTTTTTTTAACACCATTAGACACTTCACACTTGAGAGACACTTTCTACATCTTTTCTCTATGTGTTTGTACTCATATACCCTTTTGCTTTGGTTAAGTGTTGAAGAGATGAGTTAGTTTTAGTATTATTATATTATGTCTTTTTTGTGGGGACCAAACAAATCGACCAAGTTTTTTTGGAACATGTACGGAGTTGTTGTTCTTTTGAGGGGTTTGCAGATGTTTTTTTGGTTCATGATGTGGAAATTCGATGTTTTAGAGATTTTATTGGTTGTGGATGTGGTCAGTAAATTATATTTTCTTTTTCTTTACATTTTAACATCCATTTTGATATATTTTATATAATTTGTAAATCAAATTTGTGGACACAAAAATCGTGGATAAGAAAAATGCTAACAAAATTTTTTTAGAAATATGGACAAACCGTGGATAAGAGAAAAAAATACACATTTGAATCTTACACTTATCAGTAGACAAGTGTTCACAATTGAGTCTAAACAACCTGAATAATTCAACAAGTGGAATGATGGAGATCTCATGACAAAACTTATTCACATTCTCAAAACCGAAAGTAAATATATTAATGCACAAAACAAATTGTGGATATGGATGATGTACTTATGGACAAGTTAAATGTGGACATATATGATAAAGAAAAAATGTAGACTCATGAATAACGACATGTGGACTCGTGAGTAATTCAAAATATGGAATCAGATTTAACATCCACCACAAAACTAACTACTAGAAATTAATAAACAACACGAGTAATTCAACAAGTGGAATAATGAAGCTCTAGTGACAAAACTTTTCTACATTCTCAGATCTTTATCTAACCTCTAACTTTCTCTGCCATTCCAGTTTTTTTCTCTGCCGCAAGATCTACCAACGGTTTCACCGCTCCGGCAGTCACCGTTCTGTCTTTGTTCTCCTAAATCAGGAATAACTTGTAAAGTGTCTATAATCTCCCACAGAGTTCTTGTAAACCCAGAAAAACCCAGAAACTTTGGATTCGAATAAACCCAGTCAAAAATTCTAAAATTGGGAAGAGAAAAAATCCTAAAATTGTGAAGAAAAATCGCACGAGACTCGATTAAAAAACCCAAAGATTGAAATTTTATATAAGAAAGCAACAAAATTCGAAAAAAAAACCAGAAGTTGCCCAAATGCTAACCTGATGAAGACTGTTTTCATATTTGTTAGATCTGGGTAGAAAACACAATTCCAGAAAAATGGATGAAGAACCAGACCTCCTGCTGCGATTTGGGATGGGGTTGGTTCATCCAAAATTTTGGATTTCTTCTCTTTCTTCTTTGGCTTCGATTTAATCTTGGTTCGTGAGCAAAGTACGGAAACGATTTCTTTTGACAGATGATAAAAAAAACTAGATTGGAAATTAGGGTTAGAAATTTGGGAAAGTGAAAATGAATCTGAGTTTTGAGATCCGAGTGGAGAGGAGAGATAATAGGTGTTTTGTGATTTCTCGACAAATTAAAAACTATATTTTTATTGTAATTGGTTAGTTCACTCTGGTTAGGATAGGTTTAGTTAGTTCTATGATTAGGTTAGTTTGAGGGCATGAAAGACAATTTACACTCATAAAGTGTGTGACCAGCAAGAAGTGTTTTAATGTGTAATTCATAAGTCATAATGTGTCTGAGAAGGTAATTTTTTCATGGATATAAGACATAAACGAGTATTTGATACCACACTTTCTCACTCTTATTTGTTATACAAGGGACAGAAAAATAAGCTCAGCATACATATAACTGGGCCTGAACCAATATATTAGGCCTTAGTGCACACGTTTCCGTCACAGACCCAACCATCTTTGGACTCGCCACCATCACCTTCTTTCACAGCATCATCGCCGTTTACGTTGGCATCCTCCTCTTTCAAAGCACACTTGGCATGAAGATCGAAGTCGCACTCGTCACAATGGTAAGACCAGATTTGCCCTTCTTCGTCACACTTATCACATATGTAAACCGAGACACGAGTCAACTCTAGCTCATGCTCTTCATGAAGAGCATGTTTCACCTTCTCAGGCCACTCTTTCGCCATCTCATTGTACTTGGCCTCAATCTCCTTCACACGTTCCTCAGTAAACGGGTAAGCATCAGCTCCATGGGCTCCCACGAGGTCCCTTGCTTCTTTTGTAACGGTTTTACCAGTTGGTCCGAGAGCCGCTAGCATGGGGATGCCACCGACCTTAAAGGTTCGTGCCAGAGACGTTTTCCTAGGATCACCAAATGGAAGAGCCAGCCACGGCATCTGCGAGTAGTACTCATCGAATGATTCCTGGTCCCGGTCACTGGAGATGAAGATCAGCTCAAACGCTTCATCCTTCTCCTTTATCTGCTTGTAGACTTCAACAAGCTTTGGTGTAAAAGCGCGACATGGAGGACACCAGTGAGCTGAGAAGTACAAGAGAATGTTCTTCCCCACCAGCTCAGTCACAGGCACCTGACAAAAGGAAGCCAAGTTTTGTTCATACCAACAAAGAAGCTTAAAAGGGTAAATAAAGCTTCTTTTTTTTTTACCTTAGACCCATCTTTTCCAAGAACGTAGTTGAGATCACCAGAGACAAGAAGAGACTCGAGTGTTTGAGCATCTAGCTTTGCCTTTTCAATCGCCTTGAGTTCTTCAAACTTCTCTGGAGTGAAAGGATACGCAAGAACTCCATAGTCATCAATAGCTTCAGCAACGTTCGAGTGGAGGGTCTTTCCATCGGGTCCGAGAATGACCAAGGTCGGTAGCGTAGACAGCATGAAGTGCCGAGTCAACTTCGACGAGCTTTTGTCATTGAAAGGCAATGCCAGCCATGGATTGGTCTCAAAGTCCTGCTTAAAAGACTCCTCATCATCTTCAAGAGATATCAGAACAATCTCAAAATCCTCCTTATTCTCCTTCAGCTTCTTATAGACCTCTTCAAGCTTCGAAGTAAACTCCTTACATTGCCTGTAAGATGCCACCGAGAAGAGAAGACCGATGGTTTTCCCTTCCAGTTCCGATACAGGTACCTAGTGAATACACAATTGTGATCAGTTACATTGGCCATGTTCGTTTGCAGGTCGCTAGCGTCAGCGACCAACTTCAGCGACCAAATGTTGTTTGTTTACTGGTTGTGGGTTCAGCAACCGATCGCAGCTGACCAAATGCTAGCGACCGGCGATTAAAAATTTTGGACACTAGAAATTCTAACGACGAAATCAAAATCGTTCAATTAATATTCTTTTTTTTTTTTAAACAGTAGCTGCTATTGAACGCGCCACCTCCAAACGAACAATTATCACGACTTAATGATTCTAGCGACCAGCAAACGAACAGGGCCATTAAGTCAACAAACTTGCATGTAAGAATCAAGAAGGTACCTTGCTTCCATCTCGAGAAATCACAAAGTCGCGAGAAGGAGTCACCAAGACAGACTTCAAACTCTGCTCTCTCCTCGCCCTCTCCTCTTCCTCTTTGATCTCCACCATCTTCTCAGGAGTGAAAGGATAAGCATCAGCTCCGTAGCTTCGAACGACACCGACACCATTCTCATTCACAAGGTTACCCTCATCATCGATCATCACCAGGTTTGGAATCCCCCTCACCTTAAAAACCTCATCCAAACGATCACGTGTTTCGGAATCAGTAAAAGGGACAGCTAGCCAGGGCATCTTGGAGAAGTAGTCTTTAAAAGACTCTTCATCCTCATCCCCTGACACAAACACAACCTCGAAACCAACTTTGGATGAGAGTTCGTTGTATATTTCGACCAACTGTGGAGTGAAACGCTGACATGGTCCGCACCATGTAGCTGAGAAGTATAATCCAATCTTCTTCCCTTTCAGGCTGTCGATTTTCACCTGCAAAACAAGGAGACGAAGCCATCTAATCATCAAAGAAACACGACCTAAAGACATCTTCACTATCTAGAGAATCAACACAAGTTGTAATCAATGGAGATCAGTGTTAACCTGTTCGCCGTTATTACGGATGAGGAAATCTCTCGATGGGGAAGAGAGAAGCGAGTGGAGATCCCTAGCGTCGCCGCCGTTTACTTCCTTCGCAGTTTCAGCCATGGATTGCTTCGGAATCGAATTGCTATCAACGAAGACTGGTCGCTCTGTCTCTCTGTATCGCTCTTGACTTTTTGGTGAGGGACAGATGTGCTCAGAGCGTCTATTTAAGCTTTCTTCTCTTCCCCTTAAATGATTTTTCTATTAATTAATGCGACGTGACTCCTTATGTCTTAAGCTTTTTTTTTCTTTTTTTTCATCGAACAGCTCCTTAAGTCTTAAGCTAAATGTTCATATTCTATATCCCATTAACAACTTATAAGATATTTTTTCTGCTTAATTAATTAAATTATTTACATTTGAAAACACACATAAATTTTTTTAAAAATCTTAATTCCAAAAATTAAAGTTTAAGACAGATAGATATAAACTAAAGTTTAAGATAGATATAATTCCCTAGATTATATTTAAATACAAAAGTGATATATTTCCTTACATTTAAAAAAAAAATCGACACCGTATTTTAGTTTATACTTTATACCTATTTGTAAACTTTTTTATTCTTTTTCCCATTAATTAAAGACCAGTCTTTAACTTACCATAATATACAAAGACTTAAAAGAGCTCTTGACTTTTTAAAGTCTTCCATCTTTGCGAATACAGATTTATTTATTTTCGAGAAATCCAGAAAAATATAATGAGCTTAACCGGATCTTATTGGCTGAATCAACTACACGAATTAATGAGTTTGGTTGGCATCTTCAGTTCTTTGTTAATGTGCTCAGCTCTACTAATAGCGAGCTCTCAAAAATACGTTTCCACCATACAAATACACATGTTGTATATAATATATATACTGTATGTATATATTATTATAGAATTTTTTACAAAAAGAATCCATCCATGATCCAATAAATTTCATTAGTAATTTTGAAGAAACGGAAAAGAACATTTTACATGTACTGTATTTATATTTACAATTCTTTAAGACCAAAAACTAACGGTTAAGCATGAAGCGAAGTAATGAAAACCCCAAAACCAAAAATCTTGAAACTAAAAACCATCTAGTGTTTGGATGAAATATAGTACTCTAATAATTGTTCCCACAAACTCAGCGTATATAACCACTAAACCTTTTAGTTATCTCTATGCACAAAACCTCTAGTTCTTCCACCTAAAAATCTAAACCACTATTTCACCATATAGTTAACGACCAAATACATCAATCACCACTTGTCTCCGCAGCTGGATCACGAACACGACTGTCTTCTTGATTATCTCTAGCTTCACGGTCTGGGCTGTCCCTTTCAACTCCTTCCATATCTTGCACTGAACCATCAGCGGCACTCGATGAGGCTCCTTGAGAGCTTGCAGGATTATCCGTAGGGACAGGTTGCTGCACAACGTCTCCACTGTTACTCGTTTCCCCTATGCTTCCAGTAGTAGATGTAGGAATCGGCTTTTTCTTACGATAAAGCTCGCCCATTTGGAGACGGAAATCTGAAAAATGAAATGCAAAAAATATATATATTAAATCCACGGTCTCGACTCTAGGAGCACATCAATCAAACTCATATATACCATTCAGCTGATGAAGCGTGGTGTCAAAATGTCGACACCAGCTCTCTGCGTTTGATTGAATGTCCATTTTAATGTGCTTGGCAGCGAAGAAAAAAGCACCAGCTGCTATGTGACGAGGCTGATACTGCAGGCAGAGTGTCGTCCAGAAACTGCAAAATGACTTTGTTGTGAGAGTCTGTATGAAAAACGCAAAGGCCTCTCAGAGAATTAAAGTCATTACCTATCTTGCACAAATTTCCATGCAATCGAAGGGAACTCAGCCTGAGTAGTCTCGTCAAGGATGTATTTTTGCATTGCTTTGATAAGAATATCGTAAGGAAGATCAACAGTGAGATCAAAGTTGAGTGTAGAAAGAACAAGCTTCTCTCCGCTTAACATAAGCTCTTTATATCGTTCATACACTTCCTGAGAAAAGAAAAAAAAACAGATCTAATCACCAAAAAAAAAAGAACAAAGTTGAAATGAGGGTTGTAAGGAATCTGAAATAAAAACCTGTTTCTGCTCGGCGGCTGCAATAACCTTCGTGTATAATATCTCGTTAGAAGTAACAATGAGGGTTTTTAAATTCAGTGGAGTAGACTCGACCTTGGCCGCAATGAACAAGCAGACTGTTGCAATTATCTGGAGTGAGAACGTAAACAGAAACTAATCACAGATGGTTTCTCTTTGGTACACTCTGTTTTGGAACAGGGGACGTGCCTAATATGCTAATAAACTCACAGTTTCACGCAGGATATACAAAGACTAAAGACAATAATAATATAGCAAGCAACCATGGTCCAAACTAAACGTACCCATTTGTCATTCTTTGCGTGTGATTGACGAAGGAAGAATCTGTGACAGAGTACCATAGCAGTGGCTACTGTTGCCGGTTTACTGCATTGAGAGATCAATATTTAATACCACATTCATCAAAGGAACCCAAAACCAATAATGCTAATAAACCTAGAGAGTATCAATGCCTCTAAGTGATTGCCCAAGATAAAAAAGCCTACATCTCAATATAGAAACTAAACTAAACTGAAGCAGCAAGAACAGAGGAAGGAAGGAAAGAAACTTACAGGTTGAATCTGGAAGCGAGATCTTTCACGAATGAACAGTAATACTTGCGTAGGCGAGTTTCTTCCTCCAAATCGATACCATCTGCTCTTGATGGCGAGTTGTTTTCTATTTCTTCTCTTGAAAAATACCAACGGTCTTCCCCGGGGAACATCGTATACGTAAAGAGATGATCCTAGGCACTGATTGATTCTGAACAAGGAAGGGGTAAGAAGGGATATCAAATGGAAACTGATCAAGCAAAGAACCACGAGAGAGTGGCAAAAGAGGATCAAGATGGGATCTTTTTCGTAAAGGGAGGGTCAAGAAGATTGCAAATCGCCAAGAACTTGAAAGGAAAAGCAAAGTTACAGTCTTTTTGCATTTCAAGCAAAACCCACGACGACGAAGAACCCATTTATCTAGCGACAAGTGAAAAACCCAGAAGAAGAAGAAGAAGAAGAAGAAGAAGAAGAAGAAGAAGACCTCAATTTCGGATGAGTAAGAAGAAAAAGACGGAAACTTAACCTAGAAACATAAGCTATCATGCAGGAGAAATAGAACCCCAGAGAGCGCAGCGAGGAACGAACGAAGAGGAAGAAGATTGAGAGACTACTAGTCTTCTACGCTCTCTTTCTTTATCGAAGAAGATTTTGATTAGTTCGAAGAAGATTTTGATAATAAGATGGCGCAAACATAATAAATACTTTAATAGTTTCTCTTCATAACTTCTAACCAATCTTATTTCTACACGTGTATCATCATTGCGAAAGAAAAAAATCGAATCAGCTGCGGATTGGATTATGGTAGGTTCATATAACATCTCTTTTTGTTTATCTTTTTGTTTATTTTTGTTTATCTTCACATCTTATGTATAAATTAGATTTTGACCTGTAATTTAAAAGCGCGGAGTTTTTTCTTTTTACGTACTTATTTTTATAACATATGTGTTTCTATATAAAGTTTGAATCATGTGTTTTTATAATTTTGTTTAGTAGTTTTTTTATAAGTTTGGATGATCAATATCTATACAAAATGTTACTTAGAAAATGAAAAAAATTATTTTGTTGTTGCAAAATTCAGCAAGCAATTAAAAAAACGTATTTGCAAAAATATTTATTTTAAGAATGAAAAATAATTTAAATTAAATATGACCTGCAATATAGTTTAAAATAATAATGGCTGGCAATATAATGCAAAACCATATTTAAAATGTATGTTTACGTTTTTAATTGTATTTATTTTTATGTAATATAAATTTCAATATTTAATAGTTTTGATTATTTCATTTTACTATTGCAATAATTAATTCAAAACCTATATACCTAAAAAATTATTTTTGAAAAAATATGAAGTTAATGGACCCCTTGCAAATCTAATGTTCTTGTTTAAAGCCCAACAAAACATTGATTCTTTATTTCATTACATTTACGTTCTCTAGACTAGAAAAAAAAACAGAAAAGGAAAAGAAAACAAAGATAGAATGGTATCTTTACCGACAAAGGATGAGATGAAGAAATTTTTGGTCGATAGTGAAAATCTAAGGTTTACGACTCTTTATGAATAACAACAAAATCAGAATCTCGAAATCTTTCGGTATACTATCATTTACTCTATGAGAAGTCATCAACCGATTCATCTTCTTCAAACAGAGAGAAGCATATGTATCGATCTGTTCAGGTACATGAAAATCTTTAAATTTTTCTTAATCTGTAGCTTTATCCTACTCTTAAACCTCTTGACTGATTTTGACCAAATAGATCTTTTTTCATGTCCTATTATCAGATGACTTATCAGTTGATTCTGATGATCGATTTGTCCAATATGTTCGAAGAGCTATTTTAAACAACAGAAGAATCTATGAAGGAAATAACTTTTGATAGGGTCAGAGTTGTTCAAGAACAACAAAGAGAAAAGAAGTAAGGGCCTTGTTTTGTATCCATAACTTTCTGTTTAATCTTTGTTCTTCATCCTAATATTCCATCCAAAGATAAGGTGCAACTGGTAACAACAATTGAGGAAAGGAATAGCAGGGAATACTACGTTCTTTTCAATTCCTGGTTTTTTTTTACCAGTCACAAAGAAATTTTATTACTTGTAGGAACCAGTTATTCCTCCATATTCCTTCTTTCACGAGGAATTATAGTAGAAATATATTCCATGCCAAATTAGATAAGGAACTAAAGGGAAAACTTTAAAAATTTGGTAAAAATATATTAATATGTTAATGTATCAAATAATTTATAGAAAACTGACATTTTAATTCAACTTCTCAATGCACGTAGGTTTATCTTCTTCTATATAATATTTGTTCATCAAGCTTCTTTTCATATAACCCTAACCATCTAGAAAAAAGAGAAAGAGGTAAACTATACTTTTCAGATTTTTTTTTGTGAACTTTTATTTTAAGATTATTTATTATGCGTAAAAGAAAAAAACATACGCACTGATCAGTGATGGTTTATAATAAAACTTGTATCATGTGTTTATGTTATAGCTATCATATCAACTCCAAGGAATCAAAATACAGGACGTCGTGAACGCAAGGTAACTATGTTATATAATTCTTTCTGCAATAAAATCAGCTGTATAATATGAGATATTTTAAGTTAACAACTAGAAATATGTACTTTAATATAGTGGAAAGACAAAAAAAACTGTCAAGTTCTATCATTTACGTCTATTATTATTCTCTAGAGCTAATTATCAAATTATTTATTGTTTGAAGTTTTGTTCCTTGTTTTGGTTACCATTCACTATGACATTTGTTATATTCCTTCTCTACATTTTTTCCTTCTAATTAATTCCTTATTTTTCCCTTAGATTTTTTTTCCTATAGTTCTTATCATTTTTAAAGTGGTCACCAGTTAGACTCAACATGAATCAATACAGTATTGACAATTTAAATTAGCTTTTAAAATTTTATTTTCTGAGTCCGACCAAATCTGGTATATCTAGAACTAATGGAGTAAAACTATTTATAGTGTTTTGGAAAGATAGAAGCAGAGAGAGATGGGAGTTGCAAACGAAGGGTTCCTGTTCTGTTCGGACAGAGACATTTACGGTGATGCTAACTTTGCAGGAACATCTTAGGCCTTGTGACATTTCATTTGTATTTAGGTTACAGGTAAAAAACATCACGCCCAGACTATCTCTCCTTTTTTTAAAAAACCTTGTATTACATTAATACGTAATATTTAGTGTATGTTTTGAAAACAGAGTGAAAATATAATTTTTTTTTCCATTTCAGAGCTGAAGGTAAAATCTTCAAAGAGTTTGAAGACTATGTGAATCAATCAAAGACTATGAACTTCATTCTTCTATGAAGGAAAACATCTTTAATATAAAAGATAAGTTTTTTCAGAAAATTTGTCTTTTATCTAATGTATCTGCCATCAGTAGAAGACGATGTGAATCAATAAAGATGTCTTTTATGGTTTCCAAGAATGTAGAACCTTAACATGAACCATCTTAGTGGTGTGCTTAGGCTTCAACTCGATGATGGGGTTTTTTGCTTCTTTAGCTGATGAGAATGGTTTGATTTGCATTTTAGAAGCCATTTGTTTGTTTGACGATATGAGTTTGTTTAGTAAGAGACGTTTTTATTTATAATAGGAAGAGGCTTCGGTGGAGTGTTTAGGTTTTTTGAAAACTTGGAGAGTACTCAATATCTTGGCGAGATCTAATAGTTAATAGTATTCATTAATAGTAGTAAATTCAGTTACCAATTATACCGTTAAATAATTTTGTGAGTATTGTACACGCAATGATAATTAATTATGACTCGATTTTTTTCTACCGTGAGTGTAGCCTTAGGGGGGTGTATTGAACTTATGGTTTTAGGAGATTGTAGGATTTTGTTAAAATCCACTGTTATTCAAGTAATGATTTTAAAAAAGAAATCCAAATCATGTGTTATTGAATATATAGTTTGTGCAGAATTATTTAATGTCACTTACAATCATCTGTTATTCAATTAACAATTTGTATAAGTTACATCAAATCCACTGTTATTCAAAGCTAAACAAAATTTAGAAAGATTGATTTGTGAAAAGGATTTGAGGAGACTTTACTATCATTTTTAGTCTAAAAACAGCTCATAAAGAATAACATGTCTACGGATGGTATTTGAAGAGAATTGGAAAAAAATTCTTAAGAAAAGATATCGTTTAACTCTCTCTCAGTAGTTCGACCATTTTGTGTTTCCTCTTAACAGCACGACTTAACAATTGAATCTCGTAGAGCATATCCAATGCTTCTTTGTTCAGCTATCATTCATTGCACTTCTTCTCTCTACCAACATGTCGAGGAGTGTTTTGATGAGAGCAATAGTCTCAATATTCAACTGAAAGCAAAAAAACTTGAAGTGGGAAAAGGATTGTTCCTGAGGCTATTGTCTGGTTCTTCTGGAAACACAAAGTTTCTCTCTTGATGTGGGACGGTGATCTGATGTCTGTCCTTGTTCTTCTGTCATATCTTGACTTTTGGGATGAAAATCCTCTTCGAAGCGATTCAACTCTTTGCAGATTGATGCACTGATTATCAAAGGGAAACTGTCACTTGATTGACAAAGAAAAGCTGTTGAGTTCAGGTATATGAAGTCATATACCTCAATGAAACAACCTCCAAGCAAAACCAGGGTTCGTTATTGCTCTGAAACATTTTACATTCAACTCGTCAAATATGACTCGTTTACACGCTGTCCCCGTTGCCTCCATCTACACGTAGCTTACCCCTATGTGTGCAACGTAAATTTGAAGCAGAGTCATAAAACAGAAGCCTTACAAGTACCAGCTCTCATGAGCACTCACCATTTTTGTCTGATGCAAGTTGTCTGCCTAGGTTAACTATAAACCTCGGGTTTCCCCCAAAACCAGAATGAGAATCTTCTAACATAACAGCAAATCTCAAATCACTTTAAACAACTCTTTAAAAGTATCTTATTAAAATGCCTATAGATTTTTATTTGTTTTTAAAAATCATCAAAATCACTCAATTAACTTCAAAACTCACCTAAATCCCACTAAAACTAAAACACCCCAAAATCTTCTAAAACCTCTAGTCCAATACACCCCCCTTAGTGTATCATCATTTTCCTTATATTGGTTTTACATTAATTTGAACGTGATTGTAGGTAAATCATACCTTACAACTTTAAATTCGATATAATCAAATAGGTAATATTAGGAATAATTCCAAAAATCTAGGAGTGTCTTTTCCGGTTTCAAACTATATTTTACATTTATTAAAAACGTGATTGTGGGTAAATCGTAGCTTACATCAAATCAAATAGGGAATATTATGAATACTTGCCAAAATCTAGGAGTATCTTTCTCTTTTCAATTAAAACAGTATATAAATTTTAGTATTATAGTTTCTCATATCTTGGTATAAAAATATAGTTCGAAAAATAGGGGATGAGTTGAAAAAAAGTTATTTTAAATTTTAAAACTTTCTTATGGATTTTGGTATAACCAATTCGGAATATATTCCATTTGACATAGGGATAATATATTAAAAGTAAATATTTGTAAAATAGGGGATGAGTTGAAAAAAAAGTTATTTTAAATTTTAAAACTTTCTTATGGATTTTGGTATGAATGATATATTCAAAATAAATATCTGTTAATAAATTCATCATCATATTCATCTTTGTTAGTGTTTTCATTTCAGGTATACTAGATTTTGACCCGCACACCCGTGCGGGTGTATATTTCAAAAATATATTTTTATTTATTTTTTCATGTCAATATTAAAGCTGGATAAAAAAAATCAAATCTGAAGAACCGAACCAATCACGATACGAAAGAGTAATACCAAACTTGAATCAAGACTGATTAAATATCTAAATTATTCAAAATTTTGATATTTAGACAACCGAAACTATAACCAATTCGAACCGAAGTATTTTAGATATCAAAATGTATCCAAAAAGGATTTATATACTTATATATATTAATTATATTTAGTTTTAATGTATATAAAAACATCCAGAATATATATGATACTTTTAATTTGGTTTAAATACTTGAAAATATATAAAAAATAGTTAAATATAAATATCTAACATAGTGGAAGTACACTCAAAACACCAAAAATATTTAAATAATTATTAATTTTTGATCCAAAATTTAAACTAAACCAATTTATATATCAAGTTTAGGTATTATGACATATGTTATTAAGATTTATATACAATATATTATTTTATTATAGATTTTAAGAAATTCAAAATATATAATAAATTTTAAAAAATAATTTAAATGAGTTATCTGAATCCAAACTGAACCCGCAAAGATCTGAATATAATTTGAACTGAAATTTAGAAATATCTGAATGAGACTGAAATCTTTGACCCTGGAAACCCAAAACCCAAATAGATCTGAAATGAACCCGAATGGATACTTGAACGCCCAGCTCTAGTCATAATTGGAACTGAAATTTAGAAATATATGAATGAGACTGAAGTTTTTGACTTCGGAAACCCGAAATCCAAACAGATCCAAAACAAATCGGAAATACCTGAACGCCCCGCCCTAGTACTATTATGTATCATATATATGTCATCATATAATTAATTGTATTGATCCATCATATAAATAATCATATAATTAGTAGTATTTTATATGTATCATCTTATAAATAATCATATATATTATATTCTTAAATTTAATGTGAAATATAAAAACCATAATTTAAGTTAGTATATGAAATTAATTTTTATTGTATTTTTTCTTATATATATTGAAAACATTTTTTAATAATGTTTATTGGAAAACATTTTTAACATTTCTTTTACCCGAAAAAAATAATAGCTCATGGATTTCGAGAAAAAAGAAAAAAAAACGATAGTGATTATGATTTGCACCATGTAGGTGTAATATGCCCGAAACAATATTATATTATTCGAAACCAATCCCACGAATTTATGGTGTAACAGAAAGGAAAGGTATTAGCGTATGTTTCTTTTTTTTTTTGTAAACAATTAGCGTATGTTTCAGTAGAAAATAAATGGGTTAAGGAAAGTATAAAACTACTGTATTTAAGAACAGTGGCATATGATTGTAATTATTAAGTAAAACTCAGGGTTAAGATTTATTTGTACTTCAGTTTTAATAGTTTAGATTGTTCAGACAAAAAATGAGATGATTTGATGAGTTATCAAGTAGTAGGGCTAAAATATGAAGATGAATTCTCATGGGCTTAACAATTCACACGGACTTAACAATAAGTGCTTCAGTTTGAAAAGCATTTGCTTATTTGTTGATGAGTTTTAATATTATAGACTAGATTTTGACCCGCCCTTAAAAGGGCGGGTTTATTTTCTGTTTTATATTTTTTTTAGAAATTTAAATTTTATATTTGTGGTTTTTGTATTATATTTCTTTTAAATGATTAATAAGATGTTTTAATAATTGTATTAAAATAGTTAGACTACACATATATCAATAGGTCATGTTCGTGTTTTAATAGTATTGATACATGCAGTTGTAAAAAAATCAGTTTTCTAAAAAATAAAAATGTGGACACAACCTTTATCAATAGGTCATGCTGCAGAATTAATAGAATAGATTAATTAAAACTTTTTATTATTCATTTTAAAAAATACTATATAAAAACATAAATTTGACTAAAAATACAAATATAAAACAAAAAATATCCTTATTTTTGTTTTAATTTTTTGAGAAATTTAAGTTTTATATTTGTTTTTTTAATTATATTTGTAGTTAATATTAATTTAATTTAATATAATTTTGGTGACTATATTAAATATGTCAAGTTTCATAATTATACACTTGTGTCATATACATTTCAGAAATTGTTTTTAAACTTTATTCATAAAATTTACAACATATTATATTTCTTAGTAGTTACTTAACGTAATTAGTCAAAAATATTTGTATCAAAAAAAAACCGATTCGGAATCTACCCAAAAATCAAAGTCTCATACCCAGTGTTTTAAAAACCGATCTGGACCCGTGGTTGAACCGATAAATTTGGTGACCTAAGATAAATACGGTGACTTAAGATAAATACGGTTTGAGTTTTGTGAAAAAAACTAATATTTAAAAACCTAATAAAACCCGCAAAAACTCGCTAAAACCCGAAAACTGATTACCGGTTGAACCATTGGTTGAACTAATAGATAACTTTTAATTTTACTTTTTTTATTTTAGTTTTTAATTATGTTTCTAAAATATGGTTTGTATAATTTTTAATAAATAAGTTAGGTTTTTCAGTTTTCTTACTAAAAAAACATGGAAACTCTGGCTTTATCTCATCCTCAAACTTGGAATTAGATGATAAAACATTGTATAATACCCGACCCGCAAAAACCTATAATAGTATTCAAAGAGATCATATACATATATATAAATTGTATATATACCCGCCTATTGGTCTTCTTCTGTTGCCCGTTAAACCTGCAAAAACTCGCTAAAATCCAAAAACCGATTACCGGTTGAACCATTGATTGAACTAATAGATAACTTTTAATTTTATTTTTTTATTTTAGTTTTTAATTATGTTTCTAAAATATGGTTTGTATAATTTTTTAATAAATAAGTTAAGTTTTTCAGTTTTGTTATCATCAATTTATTAATAATGTTTTACTTTGGTTTAGTTTGGATTTAAAATTTAATTTATTATTCACATTACACATGTAAATATTTATGAATTTTTCAGTCTTTATATTATTTGTTAGATTTCATAATCTTAACTTGTTACAAAAATAATTTAAATATTTAAACTATTTTTGATATTTTATAAGTCAAATGAAAAAAATTGTAAAAACTAAAGAAATTAATTTGGGTAGAATAGTGACAAAAAGCAAATGTAACCGAATACATGATAATATCACTGTGATATCTGTTTATACAGCGTAGTATATTTTTAATTAAAATTTTATTATAATAAAGTAACATTGATTACCAATCACAATTTGGTATAAACTCGATGAATAATTGTTATATATATATATAACTGTAGTAGAAAGAAGTGGTGCCGAAAATAGTGGACTGGAAATTATTAAATAGATATCGATTAATAAAAAGGTAGTTATGGTTGTATAGTTTGTTTAATTTTTTTTTATATTTATTGGACTACACATGTATCAACTGGTCATACTTCAACTTTAATAGTATTGATGATAAGATTGAAAAATCGCAGCTTTCTGATTGGAGTATTTAATGTAGTCGATTTTTTTTAAATGACAGTGGTATTTGGCTGTAATTAACTTGTAAAGACAGGGGCAGAATCCTATGAAAAATTCTGCTTTAATAGTATAGATACACTAGATAATAATCTGCTCACGTCATGGAGTGAGATCCTTATTAACCTTGTAATCAAAACTCTGTGCTACATTAAACATTTTTATTAGAATTTAAACTTTTGTCTATTACATAATAGTGATTCTGAAATCTAAATTTGTGTTAGATAATATTGTTGTTGTACATCTATTAGGCTAACAGAGACATAAATCAATGAAATAGACCATTCTGTCTATCTTTCTTTGCAGAGCTAGCTATATGTCGAGTAGTATGTCAGCTAAAGATACACCATTGTTTAATATCAGTTTCATATTTTTGTCTCATATATTTCTCACTAATTTATCTTGTGTTTGCAGGTTTTAGTCACATGGTTCTCATCTTCCACTCCTCTAAAGTCGATATATAAATTTTAGATAAGTGTTTTTTGTGTGTTCTATAAAAGTAGATATATATATATATATATATATATATATATATATATATATATATATATAATATTTCACTCATTTTCTGTTTTTTAGTCCTTTGAACATTTTTTGGAAATACAGGTTTTTCAGATCTAAATGTGGATATGCATGTTTTTCAGATCTGCATCAGAGTTTGGAAGATTTTTGGGAAGTCTTCTAAAATATAATACGCTAGAAGACTTCCATATCTGACAGATTCTTCTCACTGTCTCTTCTTTCATAAGAGATCTGAGCATTTTGGTAAGTTTTTAATGCTGGTTTTTCTTCATTTGGTAATCTCCGATTGCATAAAGCTCTTAGGGCATCTGCATCAGTGAACCCCATGGGAGGGGTTCACAATTTTTTTTTTCTGTTTTATTTTTTTTTAAAAAAATGATTAGGCCAATCGTGGGCCGCCACGTTGCGTGGGGCCCACGAAACAGTGAAGAGGTGAGTTCATGCGGAAGGACTTTTGTGAGCCGAGTTCATGGGGAATCTATTATTATACTATATTTGTTTGTTGGGATGTGTGAGAGTTTGTCTCACAAACTTTCAATGCACATGCCCTTACCTTTTTTCCAAACTAAAACTCTCCAACCCCTCTCTAATATCTTTGAATATGAAAACACCAAAATTTATATGAATTTTTCATTTTTTGTCTCATGTCTCTCTCACTTAAATATGTATTTTGTGGGTTCTATAAAGGTAGATCTATATAATCTTTCACTCATTTACTCTGTTTTTAAGCCATGTGAACGTTTTTGGATATGCATGTTTTTCATATCTGAATTTAGATATGCAGATTTTTCATATCTGAATTTGGATATGTAGGTTTTTCAGATGTGGATCAGATTTTGGAAGACTGCTGGGAAGTTTTTTTGGAAGTCTTCTAAAATATAATGCGCTAGAAGACTTCCATAAAGTTTTCTGACGAAGTCTTTCCCAAATCTTCTCTTTCATAACATATCTGAGCATTTTGGTAAGTTTTTATGTCTGATTTTTCTTCATTTGGCAACTTCATGTTGCATAAAGTTCTTACCTTTTTTCCAAACTAAAACTCTCAATCCCCTCTCTAATCTCTTTGAACTTGAAAAACACCAAACCTTTATATTAATTTTTTTATTTTTTCTCTCATTACTTTCTCAATAAGGGGGATGTATTCAATTTAACATTTGATGTGATTTGATTTTTAATTGTGTTTTAGATGATTTTAATAAGTTGCAGAAATTTAGGTGGGTTTTGTTAAACTACTCTAGAATATCACCTAAACAATGGGATTTGAGTTTTAATTTTTTTTAACTAAGAAACTCCACCCAAACACCCTAAAATCACCTCAAAACTTTAAAATCTCACAACTTAGGGGGGTGTATTCAACCGAGAGTTTCAGGTGATTTGTATTAAAATGACAAATCCACTGTTATTCAAACATGAGTTTTAAAACTCATTTAAAATCCACTGTTATTGAACTTGACATTTCGTAAAGTATTCTGAAATCCACTGTTATTGAAAATATTTTAAGTTGTGGGATTTTAAAGTTTGAGGTGATTTTAGGGTGTTTGGGTGGAGTTTCTTAGTTAAAAAAAATAAAACTCAAATCCCATTGTTTTAGGTAATATTCTAGAGTAGTTTAACAAAAAACACCTAAATCTCTGCAACTTATTAAAATCATCTAAAACTCCATTAAAAATCAAATCACATCAAATGCTAAATTGAATACATCCCCCTTAAAATATTTTCAATAACACTGGATTTCAGAGTACTTTACGAAATGTCAAGTTCAATAACAGTGGATTTTAAATGAGTTTTTAAAATTCATGTTTGAATAACAGTGGATTTGTCATTTTAATACAAATCACCTGAAACTCTCGGTTGAATACACCCCCTAAATCTTTTTTGTAATTTTTTAATTAGATGGTTCTCATATTCCAATTAGATATGTATTTTTGTGTGTTCTATAAATGTATATCTATCTAATATTCCATTCATTTTTTATGTTTTTAAACAATTTGGACGTTATTAAATATACATTTTTTCATATCTGGATTTGGATATACAGATTTTTCAGATATGGATCAGAGTTCATAATATTTCTAGAAAGTCTTCTCGGAAGTCTTTATAAAATATAATGCGCTAAAAGATTTCCAGGAAGTCTTCTAACGTAGTCTTCTCTCATGTCTCATATTTCATTACATATATGAGCATTATGGTAAGTCTCCATGTCTGATTTTTTTTCATTTAGTAACCTCTTATTGCATAAAACATATTTTCCAAACTAAAATTCTCCAGCCACTCTCTAATATCTTTGAACTTGAAAACACCAAACTTTATATCAATTTCCCATTTTTGTCTCATGTATTTCTTATTAATATATCTTGTTTTTTTCAAGTTTTTTTATGACATGGTTCTCATCTTCCATCCCTTTAAAAGTAGATCTAATTTTTGAATATTTATTATTGTGTGTTCTAAATTTTTTCGATATGTATTTTTTTTTTGTATTTTTTTAACCATTTAAACATTTTTGGATTAGCAGGTTTTTAAATCTGAGTAAAAATCACTATTTAGGATAACTTGATTGATATCACCATATTAAAACTCATCCTTGAATTATATGTGACAACATAGACATATCATGACATACCAAATCCTTGTAGAACGAAAATTATACATAATGAAGCGTAATTAAATTAAAATTAACATCTAACAACTCTATAACCGTAAAAATATTCTTTAAATAATTTAAAATAAAAGAACATTGTTTAAACTTAAAAAGTAATCATATTCAGAATTTCAAATGCAATTTTGAAAAAAATAAAGACATCAATATTGACCAATACCAAAATATATATTTAGCTAATTATTTGAGTTAATTATTTATTAATAGATAGTTGTTTTAAGTATTCAATAATATTTTATTGTATTATGGATACATATTAGATATTGAAATCAGATTTGGTATGAGTTCTTTTTTGCTATTATAAATTTTTTGGATGTGCTCGGATATTCATTTGGATGCGGGTAAAACCCATAACCCAACATGCCGTAGAAAAAGATTCATTCAATATTCATGTTGGATTTTGATCGGTTTAGACTCTTTTTCACCGGTTTGGGTACGGTTTGGATTTTGAGATTCAGTTTATTTGCTCAGCCCTCGTCTAAATATTATTCGTAGATGAAAATACTCAGCTACCAAAGCAAACATGTATATTCAAATTCTGCATTTAAATGTTTTATCCAAATACAAAAACGAACATAACCTTAATCATTATTATTATGTATGTAGTTCCAATTAATGCAAATATAGAAGAACATAACTAAGAAATTTAGAATTTATAAAAGAAAACAGGAAAACAGTAACAAAATGTCATTACTTATTCTACTTCTTCATTACTGAGATCCGGGTAATCCAATACTTCCCAAGAGAGAACAACTCCCTCAAGTACGTCTTTAGGAGTTGATCTTGGTTTTATCATGCTCAGCTCATCTCTGAGATCCGACACCGTCTGTTCCAACAACAAAACTTCAGCGGCAGACTTGACCTTTTCTGTGTCCAGTTCAAGGTTGAGATTCTTGACTTGTTTCTCGAGTTCTTGGAGCTTTTCCTCCATTTGTTGGGCTCGAGAACTATAAGAACTCACGGAACCATCATCATTTGATTTCTTCAACTCCAAGGAAATCTCATCAAGCTTTTCCTTCAACCAGTCTAGCTTGAACCCTGCTTTTGTTAGATCTGTCAATTCCATGCGAGTGTCGCTTAATTCGTTCTTGGTGAAGCTACGTGGAGGCTTGTTCAGTTTCTCGATGAGACCCATGAGGAGATGCATGTATGTTGTTTTCACCAATTGGCTCTTTGGTATGAAATTCAAGGCAATGTCCGGATGCTTTGCGAAAATATTAGTCACTTGACCAACCTGTCAAGCAGATTAACCTTCTTCTAGTTAATCAAAAATAAATTAAAAAAAAAAAGCAACAAGAAGCATCCGTGTCTAGTCAATCATACCTCACAATAAAGAACTTGGAAACCGTTGACATCTAATGTCTCCTTACCAGTAACTTCTGCTTCATCAACAACTTCAAGTACTTGTACTTTGAGTTGGACTATCAGTTTATTCTTCTCCATAAACCCATTTTCGTGAAGCTTTTCAAGAGGTATGGCATTTGCCCAACCCCATGCTGGAAACTGAGCGCAGAAAGTCTTGCACGGTGGTCCTATACCAAAAAAGAAAAGGTGAAGGTTGAGTTACGTTTTCTTCTCCATCAATCATATATATATATATATATACAGTTTACTTCTGATAAGTAAATTACCATTTCTAAATGTTCCGTACAGTCTTTTGCCGGATTCGTTTGATAGCACTAATGAAAGAATAGCTCTTCTTTTCCATCCAAGTAGCAATGATTCAGGGTTTGCAACACAGAGGAACGTAGACAAGTGATCTTCAATACCGTATCCTTTGGGATAAAGATCAACAAACCTGAGAAAAGAAAGGAAATAGATTAACTAAAGATTATTGAATCTAGAGGTGAGATCAGAATTTAAAGTATATTATATTTGCATTTACCATTCGCAGCCTCCACTAAAGAAATTTGGTGAACGTATCAACCCTTCCTTCTCCGAGAAGTTATCTATCTCAAACGTGAAACTTGTCTGCTTTTGATCCTCCATTTTTTCTACAAAAAATGCTTTCCCACAAAACATGTTACTTGAATTAAAACTCACTAGTCTGCCTATGAAAAACACATTACCAAACTACTAATTTTCCAAAACCAATATTCTCTAGTCATAATCACTCAACTAATATGTTTCCACTTTTGAAATTCATCCTCACAGTTAACATCCATGCCATTTCACAGTTTTTTATAGCTACTATGTTTCTCAGAGTGATTTTAGCGAACACTGACCAGACAATGCCAGTTCCACTCAATGCAAGAAAAGCAAAATTTTGAAATGACTAGTAGTCAACGAAAAATCAAAAAGCAATATATACCAAATCATTAGACAAAAAAAAAGAGTACCAAATCAACATATACTATTTGACCTAAGTCTACAAGACGATCAAAACTCACGACAAAGAAGATATACATAAATTGAAGTTAGAATAATTAGATAAAAATAACAAAAGAGGATTTAACCAGACCACAAAGCAGAAGATCGTAAAGAAAGTACTCACCTATAGGAAAACGTATAAGATAAAAAATGTGGGTCTAGGTTACCTGGGAGAACTGCAAGAATCATTTATATACTATAAAACCACAAGTCAACTGACAAATAAATTTGTAAAAATTAAACATCTTAAATATTTACTCAATATTTAAAAATCTTAACAACTTCAAATATAGTTTAAAAATAAAATATAATTTAAATTTAAAATAATAAAACAGAAAAACAGAATTAAACATCTTAACAACTTTCCAGATTACGTGTCATCTTAATATCCACGGGCGATCAGACTATTCAGCAGCAAATATATTTACCAAATGTATATTTCTTGGTTTATTTACCAAATCACAATGTTTTAGAATGATAAGAGAAATTAAAATAAGATCAATTTTTATAAGAAATATAATATCTTACGATGCATATGTTGAATATGTCGATAATTATAATGTGACGATGAGTCTAATGAACCTAGATTAAAGATTATCAAATCCCAAAGGTTAAGTAGATTAAAAGATTCGAATGTATTACGGGATATATACGACATATATGTTCTTTACATCTTAGTTTGTGATAATTATGTAAATATTCCTTCTCTAGATCCTACGAATTAGGTAAAACAGTTTGTATATATACTTTGGTCTATTGACCCATATGATTAGATATGGTTTCATGCAGCGAATGTAAAATCGTATAGCAATGATTTAAGAAACTAGGTGGACTCAAGTTACAAAAAAAGAAAAAAAACTAGGTGGACATTATGTGAATAAGCTCGAGTACGCACCGATCATGGTCATTATTTCTTCATGTTATACATGAGGTATAGATCATATATAGGTGTTAAAGAGTTAGTTAATCTTAGAAACAAATGATCTGATAAATGTGTGATTATAAAAAAAAATTGAAAAACTATAAGCGGTTCTTGACTTTTTTTTTTTTGGAACACTAGCGGTTCTTGACTATATGTACATGGTTCATCACTAAAAAGTGGTGGGGGCAAAAAGAAACTATAACGAAAACTGAATAGTCATAGCTATAAAACTAAAATATTTTATTTAATCTTTTAGTTTTAAGAACACATGAAAAGAATGAAAATCTCTTTTCACATTAGTTGATAGTCATTGCATAGCAGACTTGTATAAGAAACTGACATCATTTCAGTTTGAAAGGATATCTTGCGTATGTTGGTATGAGACGTATTCGAGGAATAAAAATCTGTTTTTCTTGATAACTTCCGCTTAGGATTTCTTCTTCAATAATCATGTTTACCTAAGTCGAGTTATTAGTAACATTGCCATTGTAAAGTTCTTCTCTTGATTTTTTTTTAGTAGCATGACCTACAACATTTGATTGCAAAGTTTTTCTCTTATATTTAAATTCCTTAGTAGCATGACCTATAACATCATAATCAATTTTATATGTCGATAAACATAATCACACATAAATATAATATTCACATTAACTTACCTACAACAATATGTACACACGCCTAACTATAATTGTGGAAATAATTAGTGTACGACATCATGACAATTATATATTTAATAAAAAATCAACATCAGTTTAAAGTGAAAATTAGGATATCTAGTTATTTCTTCAACATGTGATACTCCAAAAAGAGAGGAAAAACATTTTTTTTTTGAACATAAAGATGTGAAAAAGCATGCATAACAACTCATTTCATATTATGTTTGGTGTCAAACTATGAGAAACGACAAAATATGAAAAAACCTAATCACATATATAGATGCGAATAATTTTAGTT
>NC_079516.1:10364881-10394517 GCF_000801105.2 Raphanus sativus
AATATAGTTCGAAAAATAGGGGATGAGTTGAAAAAAAGTTATTTTAAATTTTAAAACTTTCTTATTGATTTTGGTATAACCAATTCGGAATATATTCCATTTGACATAGGGATAATATATTAAAAGTAAATATATTTGTAAAATAGGGGATGAGTTGAAAAAAAAAAGTTATTTTAAATTTTAAAACTTTCTTATGGATTTTGTATAACCAATTCGAAATATATTTCATTTGGCATAGGAATGATATATTCAAAATAAATATCTGTTAATAAATGCATCATCATATTCATCTTTGTTAGTGTTTTCATTTCAGGTATATTGTTCAGACAAAAAATGAGATGATTTGATGAGTTATCAAGTAGTAGGGCTAAAATATGAAGATGAATTTGCATGGGCTTAACAATTCACATGGACTTAACAATAAGTGCTTCAATTTTGAAAAGCATTTTGCTTATTTGTTGATGAGTTTTAACATTATAGATGATAAGATTGAATAATCCGCTCACGTCATGGAGTGAGATCCTTATTAACCTTGTAATCAAAAACTTTGTGCTACATTAAATATTTTTATTAGAATTTAAACTTTTGTCTATTACATAATAGTGATTCTGAAATCTAAATTTGTGTTAGATAATATTGTTGTTGTACATCTATTAGGCTAACAGAGACATAAATCAATGAAATAGACCATTCTGTCCATCTTTCTTTGCAGAGCTAGCTATATGTCGAGTAGTATGTCAGCTAAAGATACACCATTGTTTAATATCAGTTTCATATTTTTGTCTCATATATTTCTCACTAATTTATCTTGTGTTTGCAGGTTTTAGTCACATGGTTCTCATCTTCCACTCCTCTAAAGTCGATATATAAATTTTAGATAAGTGTTTCTGTGTGTTCTATAAAGTAGATATATATATATATATATATATATATATATATATATCACTCATTTTCTGTTTTTTAGTCATTTGAACATTTTTTGGAAATACAGGTTTTTCAGATCTAAATGTGGATATACATGTTTTTCAGATCTGCATCAGAGTTTGGAAGATTTTTGGGAAGTCTTCTCGGAAGTCTTCTAAAATATAATACGCTAGAAGACTTCCATATCTGACAGATTCTTCTCACTGTCTCTTCTTTCATAAGAGATCTGAGCATTTTGGCAAGTTTTTATGCTGATTTTTCTTCATTTGGTAATCTCCGATTGCATAAAGCTCTTACCTTTTTCCCAAACTAAAAACTCTCCAACCCCTCTCTAATATCTTTGAATATGAAAACACCAAAATTTATATGAATTTTTCATTTTTTGTCTCATGTCTCTCTCACTTAAATATGTATTTTGTGGGTTCTATAAAGGTAAATCTATATAATCTTTCACTCATTTACTCTGTTTTTAAGCCATGTGAACGTTTTTGGATATGCATGTTTTTCATATCTGAATTTGGATATGCAGATTTTTCATATCTGAATTTGGATATGTAGGTTTTTCAGATGTGGATCAGATTTTGGAAGACTGCTGGAAAGTCTTTTCGAAAGTCTTCTAAAATATAATGCGCTAGAAGACTTCCATAAAGTTTTCTGACGAAGTCTTTCCCAAATCTTCTCTTTCATAACATATCTGAGCATTTTTGGTAAAGTTTTTATGTCTGATTTTTCTTTATTTGGCAACTTCATGTTGCATAAGTTCTTACATTTTTCCAAACTAAAACTCTCAATCCCCTCTCTAATCTCTTTGAACTTGAAAAACACCAAACTTTATATTAATTTTTTTATTTTTTCTCTCATTACTTTCTCAATAAATCTTTTTGTAATTTTTCAATTATTTGGTTCTCATATTCTAATTAGATATGTATTTTTGTGTGTTCTATAAATGTATATCTATCTAATATTCCATTCATTTTTATGTTTTTAAACCATTTGGACGTTATTATATATACATGTTTTTCATATCTGGATTTGGATATACAGATTTTTCAGATATGGATCAGAGTTCATAATATTTCTAGAAAGTCTTCTCGGAAGTCTTATAAAATATAATGCGCTAAAAGATTTCCAGGAAGTCTTCTAACGTAGTCTTCTACTTCTTGGAAGTCTTCTAACGTAGTCTTCTCCCATGTCTCATATTTCATTACATATATGAGCATTATGGTAAGTCCCCATGTCTGATTTTTTTTTTCATTTAGTAACCTCTTATTGCATAAAACATATTTTCCATTTCCAAACTAAAATTCTCCAGCCACTCTCTAATATCTTTGAACTTGAAAAAACCAAAATTTATATCAATTTCCCATTTTTGTCTCATGTATTTCTTATTAATTTATCTTGTTTTTTCAAGTTTTTATCACATGGTTCTCATCTTCCACCCCTTTAAAAGTAGATCTAATTTTTGAATATTTATTTTTGTCTGTTCTAAATTTTTTAGATATGTATTTTTTATTTGTATTTTTTAAACCATTTAAACATTTTTGGATTAGCGGGTTTTTAAATCTGAGTAAAAATCACTATTTAGGATAACTTGATTGATATCACCGTATCAAAACTCATCCTTGAATTATATGTGACAACATAGACATATCATGACATACCAAATCCTTGTAGAACAAAAATTATACATAATGAAGCGTAATTAAATTAAAATTAACAACTAACAACTCTATAACCGTAAAAATATTCTTTAAATTTTAAAATAAAAGAACATTGTTTAAACTTAAAAATTAATCATATTCAGAATTTCAAATGCAATTTTGAAAAAAATAAAGACATCAATATTGACCAATACCAAAAATATATATTTAGCTAATTATTTGAGTTAATTATTTATTAATAGATAGTTGTTTTACGTATTCAATAATATTTTATTGTATTCTGGATACATATTAGATATTGAAATCAGATTTGGTATGAGTTCTTTTTTGCTATTATAAAATTTTTGGATGTGCTCGGATATTCATTTGGATGCGGGTAAAACCCATAACCCAACATGCCGTAGAAAAAGATTCATTCAATATTCATGTTGGATTTTGATCGGTTTAGACTCTTTTCACCGGTTTGGGTACGGTTTGGATTTTGAGATTCAGTTTATTTGCTCAGCCCTCATCTAAATATTGTTTGTAGATGAAAATACTCGCTACCAAAGCAAACATGTATATTCAAATTCTGCATTTAAATGTTTTATCCAAATTCAAAAACGAACATAACCTTAATCATCTATCTTATTAAAGTAGAAGTACTTTAAGCTTTTGTTTGGAAACATAGATAGTAGTAAAAAAATATAATGTTGTTTGGATAAATGGATAGTAGTATATTAAGAAAAATAATAATGGATTTAATTTGAATCATAGATTATTACGGTCCAAAGTACAATTAACATTATTTTGGGGTTTTGTATAATTGTTATTAAAATGTTAAATAAAATTCTAAAATTATTTATATTTTCTTTTGAAGGGATTTTTGAATAAATAAAGAACAAAATGTAATTTATTTATATAAATATATATTTTGTATGATATTTTCTGTTTTCGTATATTTTAAACACTTTTCGCAAAAATTCTTGATATATAATTTAAAAAATACAGTATAGTTATATAAGTGATTCACCTCATGAGTTATTATGTGTATTTAAGAGTGAAACACTATTATTAAGTAAAAGAATTATTAAATTACAAAAGTATAAATATTTGTAAAATTCTTACTACCGTGTTTACGGGTCACAAATGCCTTTATAACACAATACAGAGCCGAAATACATAGTTTAAACAATAAACAAAAATAGTAAAACTGAAATCGTTAAATGTTAGTTTTCTAAGTTTGTAAATAATGTGAATTCATCATAATTATTTATCAAAAAGGTACATATTTATTCCTAAAATTTTGGAAGATTTGCGTGGAGATCTTCTCATTTAAACCGAAGTCCAACACTTGATCTCCACGAAAATAGAATAGAGATTAATAGTAACTCAGTTACCATTAATTATTCTTAAATATTTTCACATAAATTTAAATCTAGCAATTTTTAACTAATTTATATATTTGTTCATAAATTTTAGAAAGATTTGACGTGGGTATATCCTCATTTAAATCAAGATCTCAAACTTGATCCCCACGAATTAGAATAAAGGTTAATAACTACTAAATTGCCATATATTTATTGTTCATAATTATTCCTAAATATTCTCACATATATTATTGTTTAAATCGTACGAAATCTTAGCATTTAATCTTAATAAAATCATTTTCCAAAACAACCTTGCTCGCCTTATATATATACACCTCTTACGCTTCTTTTCTACACATACATTCAGACTTCACAAAAAGAAAACGATGGAAAACAATCAAAATTATGTCGACGTTCACAAAGTGAAATCACATAAAGATACTTGGAGAGTGCATGTGAAGCTACTACATTGATGGACATCGAACACAAGTTTTGGAGGGGAAATTCTAGAATGTGTTCTTGCTGATGAAATAGTAAGTCATCACCTTACTAAATTGTCAAGATATGTTTTATCTGTTCGAACAATTTTGATCTTTGTTAATTTCGTGTGTTTAGGGTGGCAAAATACACGCAAGTTGCAAAACAAATCTGATGTTTCGCCTGAAACGAAATCTTCCAATTGGTGAATGGAGATTCGTTGAACACTTCAAGGTTGTTGCTTCTAGTAGTACAATTACGAAATACAAAATTTAAATAATAAACAATAAGCAATACAATTTCGCTCAGCCAATTTAAAGTTCTGAAATGTTTATATATATCACAAAAACAAAAACCAGCCCAATATCTATGTGGATACACGAATCAGCCTCTAATATTATTTACCACAATAAGCTAAAGTAGTTAAGATGTATCCTTTAACCTTTTGTTTTTTAAGATTTTATATATATCATAAAAATAAAGACCCGCCCAGTTGGGCGGGTTAAGATCTAGTTATTATTATGTATGTAGTTCCAATGAATGCAAATATAGAAGAACATAACTAAGAAATTAGAATTTATAAAAGAAAACAGAAAAACAGTAACAAAATGTCATTACTTATTCTACTTCTTCATTACTGAGATCCGGGTAATCCAATACTTCCCAAGAGAGAACAACTCCCTCAAGTACGTCTTTAGGAGTTGATCTTGGTTTTATCATGCTCAGCTCATCTCTGAGATCCGACACCGTCTGTTCCAACAACAAAACTTTAGCGGCAGACTTGACCTTTTCTGTGTCCAGTTCAAGGTTGAGATTCTTGACTTGTTCCTCGAGTTCTTGGAGCTGTTCCTCCATTTGTTGGGCTCGAGAACCATAAGAACTCATGGAACCATCATCATTTGATTTCTTCCACTCCAAGGAAATCTCATCAAGCTTTTCCTTCAACCAGTCTAGCTTGAACCCTGCTTTTGTTAGATCTGTCAATTCCATGCGAGTGTCGCTTAATTCATTCTTGGTGAAGCTACGTGGAGGCTTGTTCAGTTTCTCGATGAGACCCATGAGGAGATGCATGTATGTTGTTTTCACCAATTGGCTCTTCGGTATGAAATTCAAGGCAATGTCCGGATGCTTTGCGAAAATATTAGTCACTTGACCAACCTGTCAAGCAGATTAACCTTCTTCTAGTTAATCAAAAAGAAATAAAAAAAAAGCAACAAGAAGCATCCGTGTCTAGTCAATCATACCTCACAATAAAGAACTTGGAAACCGTTGACATCTAATGTCTCCTTACCAGTAACTTCTGCTTCATCAACAACTTCAAGTACTTGTACTTTGAGTTGGACTATCAGTTTATTCTTCTCCATAAACCCATTTTCGTGAAGCTTTTCAAGAGGTATGGCATTTGCCCAACCCCATGCTGGAAACTGAGCGCAGAACGTCTTGCAAGGTGGTCCTGTACCAAAAAAGAAAACGTGAAGGTTGAGTTACGTTTTCTTCTCCATCAATCATATATATATACACAGTTTACTTCTGATAAGTAAATTACCATTTCTAAATGTTCCGTACAGTCTTTTGCCGGATTCGTTTGATAGCACTAATGAAAGAATAGCTCTTCTTTTCCATCCAAGTAGCAATGATTCAGGGTTTGCAACACAGAGGAACGTAGACAAGTGATCTTCAATACCGTATCCTTTGGGATAAACATCAACAAACCTGAGAAAAGAAAGGAAATAGATTAACTAAAGATTATTGAATCTAGAGGTGAGATCAGAATTTAAAGTATATTATATTTGCATTTACCATTCGCAGCCTCCACTAAAGAAATTTGGTGAACGTATCAACCCTTCCTTCTCCGAGAAGTTATCTATCTCAAACGTGAAACTTGTCTGCTTTTGATCCTCCATTTTTACTACAAAAAATGCTTTCCCACACAAAACATGTTACTTGAATAAAAACTCGCTAGTCTGCCTATGAAAAACACATTACCAAACTACTAATCTTCCAAAACCAATATTCTCTAGTCATAATCACTCAACTAATATGTTTCCACTTTTGAAATTCATCCTCACAGTTAACATCCATGCCATTTCACGTTTTTTATAGCTACTATGTTTCTCAGAGTGATTTTAGAGAACACTGACCAGACAATGCCAGTTCCACTCAATGCAAGAAAAGCAAAATTTTGAAATGACTAGTAGTCAACGAAAAATCAAAAAGCAATATATACCAAATCATTAGTTTACAAAAAAAAAAGTACCAAATCAACATACAGTATACTATTTGACCTAAGTCTACAAGACGATCAAAACTCACGACAAAGAAGATATACATAAATTGAAGTTAGAATTATTAGATAAAAATAACAAAAGAGGATTTAACCAGACCACAAAGCAGAAGATCGTAAAGAAAGTACTCACCTATAGGAAAACGTATAGGATAAAAAAATTGGGTCTAGGTTACCTGGGAGAACTGCAAGAATCATTTATATACTATAAATCACAAGTCAACTGACAAATAAATTTGTAAAAATTAAATATCTTAAATATTTACTCAATATTTAAAAATCTTAACAACTTCAAATATAGTTTAAAAATAAAATATAATTTAAATTTAAAATAATAAAACAGAAAAACAGAATTAAACATCTTAACAACTTTCCAGATTACGTGTCATCTTAATATCCACGGGCAATCACACTATTCAGCAGCAAATATATTTACCAAATGTATATTTCTTGGTTTATTTACCAAATCACAATGTTTTAGAATGATAAGAGAAATTAAAATAAGATCAATTTTTATAAGAAATATAATATCTTACGATGCATATGTTGAATATGTCGATAATTAATGTGACGATGAGTCTAATGAACCTAGATTAAAGATTATCAAATCCCAAAGGTTAAGTAGATTAAAAGATTCGAATGTATTACGGGATATATACGACATATATATTCTTTACATATTAGTTTGTGATAATTATGTAATATTCCTTCTCTAGATCCTACGAATTAGGTAAAACAGTTTGTATATATACTTTGGTCATTTGACCCATATGATTAGATATGGTTTCATGCAGCGAATGTAAAATCTTATAGCAATGATTTAAGAAACTAGGTGGACTCAAGTTACAAAAAAAAAAAAAAACTAGGTGGACATTATGTGAATAAGCTCGAGTACGCACCGATCATGGTCACTATTTCTTCATGTTATACATGAGGTATAGATCATATATAGGTGTTAAAGAGTTAGTTAATCTTAGAAAAAAATGATCTGATAAATGTGTGATTATAAAAAAATTGAAAAACTATAAGCGGTTCTTGACTTTTTTTTTTTTTGGAACACTAGCGGTTCTTGACTATATGTACATGGTTCATCGCTAAAAAGTGGTGGGGGCAAAAAGAAACTATAACGAAAACTGAATAGTCATAGCTATAAAACTAAAATATTTTATTTAATCTTTTAGTTTTAAGAACACATGAAAAGAACGAAAATCTCTTTTCACATTAGTTCTTCGATTTTTCAGTATATATTGATTTTGTTTAGTAATAATAATTCTTTTATTTTTTTAGTATATATTGATTTTGTTAGAGAAAACATCAAATGTGTTTATTTTAGCATCCATGTGTGATTTTAACCTCTTCTTTATATATCATATATTATTGAAAACTTTTTGATATATAATACTAGGGTCGGCCCGTCCTACGGACGGAATATAATATGTTTGATGTGGATATAATATATGTAATTGTACTTTTTTATTGAAGTTACTAATTTTTTTTTATAATTGTTTATTTAGACAATGTGGAAAGAATAGTCAAATTAGCTTAACCATATTATCTAAATAAACGTCTACAATTTTCTAAAGAAATGTTTTTGATTATTTTTGGAATATGTTTTTAATATCATTTCTTTACATTTAGTATATATTCTAAAATTGACTATAATGAAATTAATAAACAATCACAAAATAATACGGAATTTACGAAATTCAACTTGGAATTCACAAATGTTTCTGTTTCGAATGGTATGTTTAATGGGTTCATGCCATACAACTCTTCTGAAGAAGTTTTGCTGCTGTTCAAGAGTATGAGAAGCATGGACGTGGTGCCAACTGCTTTACTTTCCCGGTGTTTTTTTTTGTTGTTCAACCTCTCTAGATGGTCTTATAAGCTTGTGTGATGGTAAAGATTTAAGACAGTTGACAGCTTTCTGAAGGGTTGCATTCTATAAAATAGCTTAACAAACATAACCATTCCTTTTGTTTTTCACTAATAACAAATCGTAGAATATTTTTCTACCGAAAACTCAATTTATTTGTAACTATAATCAAATCTACAATTAATAATTTAATTTTCAGATATTGGCGTTTCTCTTGAACCATTCTAAATCTTTTCTATCAATAACTCAGTTTCCTTGTAAAGTTGATCTTTTTAAGAATGCGTAATTTTTTTTAGCTTTTTTAAATAATCGAACTTAAACACATCACTGGCAGATCTTTTTAAGAATGCGTTAGCAAATCTCTTCTATCAATAACTCAGTGTACATTATTTGCTTGCCAAAGAGTTTTAGTGTTGAGAGAAAAGAAAAACACAAAATCAAAACCCAAATGAGCCACCAAAACGACAATGAGATTTACTTCTTCCTTCATCTCTTCCTGGGGTCTCCGTCCCTCGTCTCGCTCCATTATCTTCCTCCTTCCTTGGAAATAAAGTCTTCAAACCAACAACAGTCACTCAGCGGCAATTGTTCCTGCAACTAAAAGCAGCTGCGTGGTGGGAGACAGCCAACAACACTGCGTCCTAAACACCACATCTGTGTTTGAACTCTGAAGCTGTCTCCAGCTTCTACGCTGCCATTCACGTCCACAGATTGGCCTCCGTGTCAGACCTCATCGCTCAAAACTGCATCTACAAGGATCTCGTCCTCTCATCACTCTAGTTTAACCTCAATGAACTGATAATGAACTGTCTAGCGAATGAAAGCTTAAACCTTTTAAAAATCTCACATGTTTCTTCTCCCTCAGAATACAGACTACTATCTTCCATCTCCAATCTCCGAAACCCATATCTCCTTTCCACCAAAGACTACCTTTCCAACTCCTTTTAACCCTTTTCACTTCTTCGTACACTCCGAACAACCAGAATCCTACAAAGGCACTTGCTCAGACGATACCTCTTGCCGTTCTATGCTCACTAATGGACTCTGTTCGCCGACGCAGGTTAAAAATTTAGCAGGTAACAGCATAGTGTGAACCTTAAATATCCAAAATCCAACATATGAAACAAACTAATCAACAACACAATAAGAATAAAACTACCAACCACACATGTAACTGAATCCACCTTTTAAAGATTTATCTACGCTAAAACAATAAGTAAAAACAACATGAAAATCTACTTAAAAAGGAAACGAATTACACAAGAGTACAGCATTCTCAGAGAAAAAAAGGAAACAAAGAGAAGATGCTTTCAGTGAGAAGAATCTAACATATATTTATACTGAACTTACACCGACTCACAGATCCAAAAGCTCTTTGAAGACAGATCGTGGGAAGAGGAATCAATGGGAGTAAAGAGAAAGATATTAATGAGACCATTTCAGGCCGTGGGAAGTGTAAACGTCACCGCCTCGCCTCCTAACGGAGGGGAGCGACCAACCTCGTTTCTTCGCTTCAGACGTTCTAGGGTTAGAGATGTCATCAATATATCTGGGCCGGATAACACGCACAACCGCACAAAGCCCAATCGGCAGCACGCAAGCGAAGCCCATGAAGTTACCGTATTAATGAAACGCCGCGTTTCTGGAGAGACAGGACACGTGTTGGCTTGAGGATGAATGACTTAGTGACGTGGCACAACAGGAGAGAAGAAACATTTTTTTATATATATAGATTTTGTATAATACTCTATTATCGTTATGTTTTAAAAATTTGAAGCTTTGTAGTTGTAGTGATTCTTGACAGTGTGATGTATAATTTTAGTACTGGACTTGGCAAATATAGACCAAACTTTTAAACTTTGACTTTAACTCTTGTTGATAGTCATTGCATAGCAAACTTGTATAGGAAACTGACATCATTTCAGTTTGAAAGGATATCTTGCGTATGTTGGTATGAGACGTATTCTAGGAATAAAAATTTGTTTTTCTTGATAACTTCCGCTTAAGATTTCTTCTTCAATAATCATGTTACCTAAGTCGAGTTATTAGTAGCATTACCATTGTAAAGTTCTTCTCTTGATTTAAATTCCTTAGTAGCATGACCTACAACATTTGATTGCAAAGTTTTTCTCTTATATTTAAATTCCTTAGTAGCATGACCTATAACATCATAATCAATTTTATATGTCGATAAACATAATCACACATAAACATAATATTCACATTAACTTACCTACAACAATATGTACACACGCCTAAGTATAATTTTGGAAATAATTAGTGTACGACATCATGACAATTATATATTTAGTAAAAGATCAACATCAGTTTAAAGTGAAAATTAGGATATCTAGTTATTTCTTCAACATGTGATACCAAAAAGAGAGGAAAAACGTAAAGATGTGAAAGAGCATGCATAATAACTCATTTCATATTATGTTTGGTGTCAAACTATGAGAAACGACAAAATATGAAAAAACCTAATCACATATATAGATGCGAATAATTTTAGTTCCTTTTTGTTTATGAAAGTTGTAGTTCATAAGAAAATTAACTAATTAAATAGAAAAATTGACTATTCTTTAGAAAAATTTGAAATAATTATTCTAAAATCTTTTCTGATTAGGATTTGAAGAAAGATAAGCTACTATTAAACACTCTTTTACAATTTTCTTATGTTAAGATTTTAGAAAAGGAAAATTACTATCAAATAAACTTTTTATAATTATATTTTCTTTAGAATTTTATAAAATGAAAAATTAGTATTAAATACATTTTTGACAAATATTTTTCTGTTTAAAATCTAAAGAAATTATAGAATGATACAATTAAATAATTTTAAATTACTTTTTTTTAAGTTTCATCATCTTATTATATATTTTACTAACCATGATATATTTTAACATATGACAATTTTTTTTTAAAGGAAGATTACTATTAAATAATCTTTAACAATTATATTTTCTTTAGGATTTTAGAAAAGGAAAAATTAGTAATAAATAAATTATTTTACCAATTTTTCTTGAGGATTTTAAACATTTGAAATAATTATTCTAAAAATCTTTTTGATTAGGATTTGAAGAAAGAAAAACTACTATTAAACACCCTTTACAATTTTCTTATGTTTAAGATTTTAGATAATGACAATTACTATCAAGTAACTTTTTACAATGATATTTTCTTTAGAATTTTAGAAAACGAAAAATTAGTATTAAATACATTTTTGACAAATATTTTTTGTTTAAAATTTAAAGAAATTAGAGAAAGATACAATTTAATAATTTTAAATTACTTTAAAAAATTGTTTTATCATCTTATTATATATTTTACTAATCATGATGTATTTTAACATATGAAATAATTTTAAAAATTTTAGAAAAGAAGATTACTATTAAATAATCTTTTACAGTTATCTTTTCTTTAGGATTTTAGAAAAGGAAAAATTAGTATTAAATAAATTATTTTACAATCTTTTTTCTTGAGGATTTTTTTAAAACATTACTCTCAAAATAACCTTAGGGGGGTGTATTCAATTTAGCATTTGATGTGATTTGATTTTTAATGGAGTTTTAGATGATTTTAATAAGTTGCAGAGATTTAGGTGATTTTTGTTAAACTACTCTAGAATATCACCTAAAATAATGGGATTTGAGTTTTATTTTTTTTAACTAAGAAACTCCACCCAAACACCCTAAAATCACCTCAAAACTTTAAAATCCCACAACTTAAAATATTTTCAATAACAGTGGATTTCAGAGTACTTTACGAAATGTCAAGTTCAATAACAGTGGATTTTAAATGAGTTTTTAAAATTCATGTTTGAATAACAGTGGATTTGTTATTTTAATACAAATCACTTGAAACTCTCGGTTGAATACACCCCCCTTAATGATTCATGAGAGCGCTAGTTCCAGATTCCATTTGTATTCAGTGACTCACATTTCTCTTTAAATAACTGCAAAACTGACTATGATTAATGAGCGCATATGTGCGTTTCTTTATTCCTCTGTATTCTATCTATGATATAGTTTTTTTCTTTTAACACACAAGAACGCTAATGGCATATAGACAAGGATATTAGCAGCATTACTTGATATTGTCGAATCAAGTTAGCTTATTAGCTTATTCTAGATGGTTCAGTAGGTTCTTTTGACAAGAAGCAAAGTCTGGTGTCAGCATCTTGATCTTATCACACCATAGCACTTCCGTTTATTTCTATAGTATATCCATCAGAACAGTCTCGGTGTACAGTCTCATAATAGGTTCCACAATTTTGTTCCATTCAAAGTCAGCAAAGTTACTCAACTTGCATCATCAAAGAGATATGTCTTGTAAGGTTTATTCTCTGGCAAAAAAAGTTTCATGAAACTATCAGAATTAAGACGCACCAGTAACATCCTTGCCAAGTAACCGTGTTCAAGACGATGTTGTTCCAAAATGCTTACAAGGTGCAAGATGGTTGTATGAGTAACTCTGTTTTCTTTTTGGGTAAACGTATAGATTGCAGTTTATCTTAGAAAAGGAAGGCTACGAATATAGTTAGTAGAACCAGAGCAGAGCTTTATGCACCTCTTCTTTAGCTTTGAAGCCTTTGTTTCACAGTTTATTCACAGACATTGTGATAACTTTTTTTTTTTTGAACAAGACATTGTGATAACTAAACGATGGCGTATCAGAGGCATTAGTGTGTTGAGCGTTGAAACGGCGGCGTATTAGGCGTTTGAAGTTATATATTTTCCCCCACATCGGAAACACAGAGAAGTGCCGTTCTGTTTATATAACGAAGAGAAGAAGGTAGAGGTCGCGACCTTACTTGAACAGGATCTGTTCTATAGGCTCGTACCTTTGTATCCTTAATTTTTATCTGAGTGTGATTAACGGCTACGATTGTCTTCGGACTCTCCGCGCTGTAGAGGATAGCCATCCGGCTCGGTCTTGACCTTTCCGGAGTGGTCGCACGGTTGTCTGACAGGCTTCTTCTCATGAGCGTTTGAGATTTTGTTTCCCCTCGCAACTTTTAGCCGGTCCAAATTCTACATGTGTCTTCTTCTGCTCAAGGTGTGATGTTTCATATTTATCTTCAGTCCCATACCATAATCTCAATTCGAAATATTGATTAGTTTTATTAAGTAGATGTCGAAATTTAAGGACTGCTTATGAATCATGAGTGCAAGGTGACATGGGTAATGGCTGAGTATATGCTGGCTAAGAAGAAGGAGCAAGGTAAAGTGATTTGCAGGAATAGCCTTCTCATCCCATTACCACTAGAGCTTCATGTTCGATATTTCTAGGTGGAACTTTACTCTCGAGATTTGAAGATTCCAAGTGTGTTTCTCATCTAGATTTCTTACGCATATTCCAACCTCAGATTCTGTTTCTACTTCGTTTCTTTTCTCTTTTAAACTCCATAGAACTGGTGATGACTGATTAGTTTCTGTGTATAGTCTCTTAATCCTCTATGGGAAGCATATATTGTCACACATTTACGTTTTCTCTGAGAGAATCTCTGTTCTGAGCAGATATGAATGTTTCAGGAGATCTACTCTTCACAAATCAAACATGAAGAAGCTATTAGAGAGTATCACAGGGACTAAGAATATGAACAACGACGACCCTAGGCTGTCCGTTGTTAGTGGTATAGCAAAAATGTTTGTTGGTGAGCTCGTGGAAACAGCTCGACTGATTATGGTGAAAAGGAAAGAATCAGGACACATCAGACAGACCTTGCCATATCCGAGAGTCCTATCGTAGTCTCAAGCTCCAAGGGAAAGTGCCTCAAAAGAGAGTTCCCCGCCTTTTCCGTTAAGTCAGGAGAGACAATCATTGTATCTTAAAAGCCAAACCCATAACATATGAATTTGTTTTGTTTTCTGTTTTGCTTTGTAAATGTGCTGGTACTATTCAGATAAACAAGACAGATAGATCGGTTAGGGAACACATGCAAAACAGACAATAGATAAAAAGTCTTTGCTTCAAAGTCGTGAATGATTTTACGTGCATGTACTAAACCTGACTAAATAAGCCTCAATTCACAAACCGCACTGTCAAGTTTTGTCGCTTTTTGTGTGTTTCTATGTACAAATCAATGAATTATGATTCAGATTCACAGTTGTCTCCTAAATACCATTTACTGTAATGATCGAGACTCTCGATTCGAGAGACAAATGAAGTCATAAAGAACAAGCATGGTTGGTGGGAGGAGAATCATCACTTACTCCCAGAGGTTTCTACATGTTAGGAGTCTTTGGATATACTTCTGGTAGTCCCATTGTTTTGCTTTAATTCAAAACTTCGACCAATTAACATAAAAGTCTAATAGAAATCCCATCGAACATTTCACAATCCTAAATTCCACATAAAATAAGAAAAAATTAATCAACATTTCACAATATCGTTTTTTCAAAAAAAAATAAAACATTTCACAATATCAACAAGTGCTTCACCAAATTCTCTGTTATTACATTCACAAAATTTGAAAACTTTACCTGAGTAAGAGATTGGATCTTCCGAACCCAGAATCTCGTAGAGCCACACTGAGATCTTACACTACAACCGAAGAAACTTCCAAGAAAACGCTAATCGAAAATAGTTAAAGCAAAATGAGATTCTGATTACGAAAATAAACCTTTGTTTCACAGTTTCTTCATCAGACATTATGATAACTAAACGACGGCGTATCAGAGGCATTATTAGTGTGTTGAGCTTTGAAACGGCGGCGTATTGGGCGTTTGAAGTTATATATTGTAACCCACATCGGAAACCCAAGGAGAAGTCGTATCGTTTATATAGCGAAGAGAAGAAGGAAGAGGTCACGACCTTACTTTAACAGGATCTGTTCTATAGGCTCATACCTCTGTATCCTTGATTTCTAAGGAGACAGGCCCCTTAACCTGGTTGATGAATCATGGCCGTGCGATCTGAGTGTGATTAACGGCTACGATTGTCCATGGACTCTCCGAGCTGTAGAGGATCGCTATCCGGTTTAGGTCTTGGCCTTTCCGGAGTGGTCGCACGGTTGTCTGACAGGCTTCTCTTTTTTCCGCCTCCCACTTTTTCAGTTTTTTTCTTTTTTTTTTCATTTCGAACCCATAACTTTGCTAAAACAAAACATCTCACCTCGCAACTTTTAGCCATTCACCGTTCCAAATTCTACATGTGTCTTCTTCTCAAGCTGTGATGTTTCATATTTATCTTCACTCTCATACCACATTCTCAATTCGAAATAGTGATTAGTTTTATTAAGTAGATGTCGAAATTTAAGGACTGCTTATGAATCATGGATGATTGTTACTACAGTTTTGAGATGTCTTTCCTTATGGAACCTCTCTACGATGATTTGTGTTGTGATGTGAAATCCTTGTCTAAGAGATGGTGCAATGAGGGCTAGTTAGTGACACTTTGCGTGTATTAGTTTGGACGTTTGGTGCTTAACTATGTTCTTGCAAATAATTGAGGTGTAGCTCTAAAGCTGAGACAAGAACATGTTTGTAGTATTAAGAGCTGTTTGGTTCGGACTGGCTCAGACCTTGACGTGCTGATTTGTTTGCAGATAAGGCTCTTATTGGCTTTCTTTCGGTTTCTTGTAGAAAGAGAGATTCAAGCTTTGATTGACCATAATGTTGTAATTTTGGACAAAGGCACAAAAGCTACAGTTTTGCCTATGCCATTGTGCTGTGTCATCACAACATACTTTTAATCATATCCTTCATCACGGAGCAATAAATTCAGAAACCAATAAGAGTGATATTTAGAAAAAAACAGCTTTATAGACTATATCAAGAATCAAGAGTCAAAAAAAGCAAAAACAATGGAGAAACACACAGCAACTTGAACATCTGATCCTCCCTTTGTAACATCTGATCAATATAAAGACCGTATCACAGACGAATGATTACTGATGTACGATGAGAAAAAGCTGTTGCTTCAGAGTCAATGAATCAAGACAAACATTTGGTTGGGTAAGGTAATGTAGAGATGGATTAGTATTACATTTGATCACAAATATGCATCATGTGAATTGGTCTATTTATCTTGGCATCAAAAGTCTTCAAGTCCAGTCCCTAAGATTTCTTGAGAATTAACTGTGGAGGTTCTTCTTCTCTACATTAATTTTCTTAGTTCTAAAGGTAGTATAAGCCAGCGCCAAGAGGCTGGGATATGATAGACGTAGATTCTTGCCTTGAAGATTCCTTTTTGTTAAGATGTACAGGAAAATATGTAGTAGTAATGGGGGATCAAATCTACTAAGACCATAGATTACATGTAGAAAATTCAGATATAAAAAAAACTGTTTGTTTAATTTCCTGTTTCCAAACACTGTAAATAAAAGTAAGCAAAAGAGAAATGAGCACAAAGATGTATATAAAAGTAAGCAAAAGAGACACTAGTGTCTTACCCGATAAAAGACACATATGAATTATAATTATAAATATATTTTGTTTTCTAATACGGATATACATTAGTATTATTTAATATGACTAGTTAACTATTTTTATTTATCTTATATTTCAAAATTAATGTTTTATTAAAAACTGAAAATGTGGATAAAATTTGAAGCTAAATATTTTAGCAAAATTTACCAAAATAGAACAAAAATTCAGCATGTTTGTCCATTTGATATAAAACTATTTTGTTTATATTTATCCTTTTTACTTGTTTTTTTTGTCATAAAAAAGCTTGATAAAATATCCATTTACACAGACTGATATTTTTTGGTTAAAAAACTTGATAAATAATTTTTAAATTATGTTCGAGTAAAAGTAGATTTCATATCCTACGTAAAATGGATTAATAGAAACTGAATTCCAGATTAAACAAGTTCATCTATTTTTTTTAGAAGGAACAATATAATTTTAATTAAAATTCTAAACATGGGGAATGCGAAATCTACTAATTTTAAAGATAACTACTTTCTGGTGAATGCAATTTCTAGTTTTATTATGTATTCTAGAATTCTCGGAATGTGAAATCTAGACACTATTCAAATGGCTACATGAGGTAGAAATTGCATTCGAGATATCTTTCTTGATTTTATGCAGTGTAGAAAGTACCTTCTACGAATAAGAAAACCTATTTTTTGCGAAAATTAAGGAAGTTTCGGCTAAAAAATATTTATAATATTCTAACTTCCTAAAACATTTTATTTGGTCATAAAAATATTCTTAAAATATCTGTAATCTTTGTACTTGGCTAAAACGTTACAAACATATATTTTTTGATTCTTTATATATTTACAAACATATATATAAATATATAAATATTACTGTCCATGCTATACATGTGAATATTTTATTTTTAATTAAAATCATATATTTAAAATAACTAAACTTAAGTATATAAGTATCATAAACATATTAATATAAGTGTTACTTATTATAACTAATTAAAGTATAAAATTATTTATCAAATATGATTAAACATTTATTTTTAATAAAAGTTTAAGATAGTTAAATAATTTATAAAATAGTTAACATACACTAAAATTGTTGAATCTCTAGTAAAAAAATTTAGTCTATATATTTTGAAATATCTGTTTGTAAATTTAAATGTAAATTTTATATAAAAAGTATTAAACTTTTTGTGTGCTCTTTATGTTACTTAATTTTTTATTAATATTTTTATTCCTTTTCATTAATGTATTTATTTACATAATTGTTTATATGAAATTTTTATATTAATATAAAATAAACGTTTAATATATTATTTTAATATATTCTAAAATATCGACTTAAAATTATATTTTATATATACTTTTCAATTAAATTTTTATTTTTAGTTTGTTTTAATATTTAAATACTTTTGAAATGTATTTATTTGATTAATAAAGGATTAATTCTGAGATTATAGAACATCTATCTATCTATCTATACTATTATTTGCGAAGTGATTTTTCGCAACGGAGCTCCCACGTTAAAAGTTAGACTGGTTAATATCGGTTCTACCCTTAATGAAGAATATATAAATTAGCTAAAATATAAAAAAGAAATTTCAGTTATTTGATTAGATAAATGATTAAAATTAATAATAATAAAAATTATCAAAAATCTAAAAAAAAAATTTTTTTTTTAAAAAAGATAATTCCTATGTATATTGTGTTGTTATCCGAGAATTAATATCGTTTGTTCCTTTAAAGAATAAAATCTATAAATTGGTTAAAATATAAAAATGAAATTTCAATTATTTGATTAGATAAACAATTAAAATTAATAATAATAAAATTATAAAATCTAAAAAAAATATTTTAAAATAAAAGATAATTACTATATATATTGTGTTATTATCCGAGAATACCTTTTAATAAAAATTAAAAAAACAGAAAATACATAACTAAAAATCTATACTATTTAAGAAGTAAGTTTACTGATTTTTCATGTTCTCCATAATTTAAGTTTAGATATTTTATGCTCAATTACTAATTTTAATAAAGAATTTCAATGATTTAACTGATAATTTATCAGAATATATATATTTATTATTATAGAAATTAATTTGCTGATTATATAATTCATTATTTAACTCACTACAAGTTAATACTAAAAAAAAATCTATAGTATTATTTAAGAAGTTAATTTTCTTATTTGTTATGCTCTCCATAATTTTAAGTTTAGTCATATTTTATACTCAATTATTAATTTTAATAAACAAATTCGGTGATTTAGTTGATAATTTATCAAGATATATATCTATTATTTAAGAAGTTAATTTTCTGATAATATAATTCATTATTTAACTGACTACAAATTAATATTTAAGTTATCTAAAATATTAATTGAAAACGTGATTCAAGTTATATTTGTTTGTTAAAGTGATTTTCTGTGGTCTTTCCTTTTATATTCTTATTATTCAGTTGGAAAAAAATAAAATTTATTTGTTTTTATTTTTCTAAATATTTTATTAGGAATGGAAATTATCTTTTAAAAAGATTTTTAAAATATCTACTTCCAAAAGAGAATATTTTAAAAATATTAATTTTTATTTACTACAAGTACCTTATACAGTATTTATAAAAAATTAAAATTAACTCTATTTACTTTTAATTTATTCAATAGTTTCACATAATTATGACTTTGTTTAAATTAAAATTAAAATTTCATTAAAATACTATTAAGTAAAGAATTTCAGTGATTTAGCTGATAATTTATCAAGATATATCTTGAGAATAATTAAAGTTCTAACAATATATCATAATAAATGTATATTATATTTATTTTAATAGTATTAAAATATTACATATAAATTTATATTATATTTGGTTTAGTAATATTGAACTAATTCTATTTAATATATATCACATAAGATAGAATGAATCATGTATCTTTCAAGATAAATTTATTAGGACAATTAAAATCATTCTTTGTGTATCAATCATTGTGATAATTTCTGAAAAGAATTGGCAAAGGATTCAAAATATTTATTAACCTTGATAAATAATTAGATTATATTTATTAATATATAATTATCCATAAATTAAAAATAAATTTTATTAATTTAATAATCATCATTATCTAAAAAGATTATATTATGTTATCCAAATATTTTGCATCACAAAATCTTTTTAGAAAATAGAAGTCTCTATATATATTTTATGTATATATGAATGTTTTAAAATTTATTATACTCAAAAAGATATTTTGTTAAAAAAAAACTTTATCGTGTATTAAAAATTAATATTTAATTAATTATTAAACATTTTAAAAGCCTGTTAAAGATTTATTATAATAGTTTTTAATTGATAATATATATTTAAATTTTTGTAAAATTATTAAGCTTGCAACTATGGGCAATACACCTAGTTTTATGCTATAAGGACAAAATAATATTGGTTTTATATTATAGGGCCAAAAATTGTGAATTTTCATTCTATTTTGGAATTTTTTTAATATTTTATTATCATTCGTTAATTGAATCTCTAGTCAAAAAACATTTATTAATTGAACAAGAAAAATTCATGGGGTGTATTAAATTAGGAGTTTGAAGTGATTTGTATTAAAATAACAAAATCCACTATTATTCAAACGTGAATTTTAAAAAATACTTTAAAATTCAATGTTATTGAATTTGACATTTCATAAAACAGTTTAAAATCCAGTGTTATTGAAAAAAATATAAGTTGAAGATTTTAGAGTATTTTAAGTGTTTTTCAGAGTGTTTGAAAAGAGTTCTTTAGTTATAAAAATCTAAATCCCAATGTTTTAAACGACGTAATGTTTTAACAAAAATCACACCAAATTCTCTATTTCTCATTCAATCATCTACAAACTCATTAAAAATCAAATCACTTCAAATTTAAGATTCAATACAACATGACCTTTTTTATTAAAACAACAACAATACCTATTGATATAGTTTTGGTCCAATAATTTTAATACAATTATTAAAACATTTTACTAATCATCAAAAAAATTATTATACAAAATATAATTAGAAAAATACAAATATTATTAAAAAAATGAAAATTTAAAATTAAATTTTTAAATAATGTAAAATAAAAAATATATCTGCCATTTGAAGGGCATGTCAAAATCTAATACTTGGGTAAAATTCCTCCTGATAAAAATTAACAAAATTTTATAAAGAACTAGCCTGCAGTTGTCAAAAATAAAAGGGAAAAGAAACAAGTAACCTACTAGAGTATAAAAACACGTGTAACAAGGCTTTCTTTTTTACTGCCCAGACAAGTTGCAACGTTGACAAGAAGAGTTAAGAAGATTGGAGAAATCGATTTTTAGGGCAAAAGTCCAGAGATACGGTGAAGTCCCTTACCCAACTAAAGACTTCCCCCATGGCCGACGATTCTTCTTCTCCGGCAATGGTAGATCCCAATTCACACAAACCAGACCCATCTACTCCGATTCCAAATCCAAATCCCAATCCCAATCCAAATCCTTCACTAACCCCACCGCCTCAACATCCACAGCCACTCGACCCAACCAAACCACAGATGTTTCAACAACCTTATGCTCCGCCTCAGATTCCTGGCTCGCTTGTCCCCAATCTCCCGCCGCCGCCACAATTCCGACCCGGTATGCAGTTCACACAGGTTCCAAACTATCAAAACCCACCAGGATCCATGCCTTATCAAACCCAGCCGCCGCCTCCCAATGGCTTGAGACCTTTCACGCCTATGCCTAATGGTTATCCCGCTGTTCCTCCTCCCGGTGGGTTCCTCTTTCCTCCTCTCTCTCTTTTTCTTTTCCTTTAGATTTTTCTTTGCTTTTTGTGTGTATGTGATTTGAATTTGGAAATATACATGCTTAGATGAGATTAAAAAAGGGTTTAGGATAGAAAGATTGAATTTTGTTAGGGGAGAAAAGATTAGATCAGGGACACCGATGACCACCTGGGTGTTTTCTCATACAGCGTCTTTGATTGAGAAACGTTGCAGAGGCTTCAAATATTGACTAGGGACTCTCTCTCTCACTTCTTCGACTCCCTTCTGTTTGGTATGCGCAATATCCTCCTTCCTTTTGTTTAGCCATAACAACACTCTTTTAACCAAACCCCCTGACCTTAAATCATCTTGAAAAAATATTGCAATTTTTATGTTAAATTGAGATTTACTCTAGTTATTTTAAGAGCTTTGAACTTGATGGGTTAGCCAACTGCTGGAAACAAAGCACTTGTAGCGACTGATTTCTCCTTGGTCTTGGGTTTTTGAGGTATTGCTATTTCTTTTAAGGCTTCCACATATTCTTCTTTCTTTTCCAACCTGCTAATGGTTGAGTTAAAAGTTATTATGATGGGATATACTAGTTTTTTTTATAAGTTCCATGTGGGCATGTGATGATGGGCGTTCTGATATTATCTGATCTCAAATCCAACGTTTGTGAGATTGGTTATACATTCCTTTCTCTTTCAAGTTTCCCTGTGAGGTACAGCTACTTAATGTGGTTAATAATGACTGCGATACTGGTGCTATCTTCTTAATGTCTCCTTCAGGTTTCTAATGTTCATCCTGGTGGTATTTGTACTGCCTCTGGTGTCCATATCTAATTTGCTCTTGTTTGTGGTAACTATACAGATTGCATTTTTCAGTTCCGTTTTATGTCACTCTTGGTTTATGCTAATAATGCCTTTGTTCTGTTAACATGTAGAACATTTACTGATGAATTTCGAGAGACTTGTTTTCTTTTGTTGATGCAGGGGTTCTCCGGTATCCTTCTCCGTATCCAACAATGGTTCGTCCGGGTTTCATTATGCGCCCTCCTGGTACAGTCGGTCCTGTGCCACTTGTACAACGTCCACTTATCCCAGGAATGCCTGGTCTCCGTCCCGTTATGCCTCCTATGATTAGACCAGTTCTTGCTCCTTTCGTACCACCAGTAGAGAAACCGCAGACGACTATTTACATAGGCAAGATCGCAACCGTGGAAAATGACTTTATGATGTCTATTCTCGAGGTTTGCTTTCTTCTTTCTATCTGCTGTTTCCCCTTTCTCAAACTTGTAAGGCTGTCTGTGTTTAGCTTCCTTTTTAAAATATTTTCTAAGAATTGAACTTTGCCATTGTTTTGCAGTTTTGTGGACATGTCAAAAGCTGTTTACGTGCGGAGGATCCCACCACCAAGAAACCTAAAGGTTTTGGATTCTATGAATTTGAATCAGCTGAAGGGAGTCTTCGTGCAATACGCCTTCTTACCAAACTAACTATAGATGGACAAGAGCTTTTGGTAATCATGGATCTCTCTTCTCAACTTTTAATTATGTTTTTGTTTATCCAAGCTGAGGCAGTTCTGCTTGTCACCAATATCTCTACATAAGCTATCTCTTAACGTGTTTCTCATCTTTTATTTTAAATGGTTGCTAGGTGAATGTTAATCAAGCAACAAAGGAGTATTTGCTAAAATATGTTGAGAAGAAAATTGAGAAAGCCAAGGATAACCAAGGTGAAGGTCCTGAGAGTGAGCGAGAAAAAGCTGTAATATCTGCTGCGCCCACCGTTGGGGAGACGGGAAAGGATGGAGAACCAAAGAGTAAAGAAAACATTGATATTGCTAACTCTGCAGTTCTAACTGATGAAGAAAGAGAAGCTGACAAAGAGGCTAAGGAGAAGATTGACAATGCTATTGAAGAAAGGTCAAAGTCCAACCCTCTGCCTCCACCACCCCCACCACCACCTGTTGATGGTTCAGGCATAGAGTTTGCTTTCAAATCTAAGGATGGAGACTCCAACACTGACATAGCTCGGAGTGGTCTGTTTTTTTTTTTTTTTTGGCTTGCACTAGTCCTTTTAAATGCTATTTTCTGTTTTACTTATGTCATTTGTCTGACAAAACGTCTCGTTCATGTAGATTCCGCTGCAAATGATGTTGAGACGCCTGGAGAACACAGTAGGCTTGACACAAGTTCACCTGACTGGAGTAAGAGAAATGACCGTAGAAGCAGAGACAGAGGTGAAAAGGAGCAAGAAATGGATAGGCATGAGAGGGAGGCAGAACGGGAACGATTAAGGAAAGAGAGAGAGCACAGGAGGAAACTTGAGGATGCGGAGCGTGCTTACCAGACTCGTCTTCGACAATGGGAACGCAAAGAAAGAGAAAAGGAGAAGGAACGGCAGTACGAGAAGGAGAAGGAGAAAGAAAGGGAGCGTAAGAGGAAAAAGGAAATCCGCTACGAGGAAGAGGAGGATGAAGATGATGATGATTCGAGAAGAAGATGGCATAGAGGTGCAGAAGAGAGAAGAAGACGGCGGCAAAGAGAGAAGGAGGATGACTTAGCTGATAGATTGAAAGAAGAGGAAGAGGCTGCTGAGGCGAAGAGGATTGCTGAGGAGCAAAAGTTGCAGCAACAACAGTTAGATGCTTTAAGGCTCCTATCTGGACATGCAGCTATTGGAAGTGAGCCGATTCAGGCATCAACCATTGAAAACGATACTAAGACAACTCTCCAAACTGCAGGTGAATCTTTCAGTGACCAGCATGCATCAGGTAAGGAGTTTATTTCCTGTCTCCTTCTCTGTGTCTCTTTCTAATGTGTCAAACTTTCCCAATTGCAGGTGTTGAACAAAATGGTTCTGGTAATGAAATGTCTATGGCTGTTGATAATAACAGTGGATCTGAGGCACATGCTCCTTCCAAGAAATTGGGATTCGGGCTTGTTGGATCCGGGAAACGGACATCTGTACCTTCAGTTTTCTATGAGGAGGATGAAGAAGAAGCACATAAGGATAAGAAGATGAAACCTTTGGTTCCTATAGATTACTCAGCCGAGGAACAGGAAGCCGTCGCCCACGGTGGCTCAGGGAATACACCACCACCTCATTTGGCTTTAGCTGCTGAATTTGCAAAACGAATTTCGAGTAGTAATCCCAAGGAAGAGACAACAGAAGCCCAGAAGCATAGGAGCAGCAAACGTTCCCATGATAAGCCAAGCCACCGGGAAAGGGAACGGGAAAAGGACAGAGACAGAGCCAGGGACCGAGGCGACGGGCATGGTGGTTCAACCAAAGAGTCTGGAAAAGCAAAGACCCCTGATACCAAGAAGCTGATGGATGCCAAACAATTGATAGATACAATCCCAAAGACAAAGGAAGAGTTGTTTTCTTACGAGATAAACTGGGCTATGTATGACGAGGTAAATCTCATTCCACTTTTTCTAGGTAAATAATGTCATGTTTGCCTTTGCCTGCGAGTTTGTTTTGGTGCTCACATGTTTTGTTCGTTCTTTTTAACATTGAAAGCACCAATTGCACGAAAGAATGAGGCCATGGATCTCAAAGAAAATCATGGAGTTTCTTGGAGAAGAGGAAGCCACACTGGTAGATTTCATTGTGTCAAACACTCAACAGCACGTGAAAGCCTCTCAAATGCTTGAGCTGTTACAATCGATACTAGATGAAGAAGCTGAGATGTTTGTACTCAAGATGTGGAGAATGCTCATCTTCGAGATCAAGCGTGTCGAAGCTGGTGTGCCCCGGTAAAATCCAAAGCCTTGAAACCCTTTTTTTTTTTGTTTTGTTTGAAGACTTTTCTTTTTTCTTTTTTGGTCTTATTGTCTTTGGATTTAAAGAGGAATCATCATGTTTACAAGATTTAATTAATGTAGAAGAAGATATTGAAAATGATATACACATTCTAGTTGACAATAATTGCGCTTATTTATTCTCTTTACTTTCGTTTTATAAAATTGGTTTCTTTGATGTTTGCTGCATTTCCAATATTATTCACTGAGCACATAAACTTGGATCATTTCTATTTGAAATGCTTTTTATTCATTAAGTGTAGATATATGGATTGGTCTAACTGGAAAGCATTTTAGATGTAGATATTGGTATCTATGATGTTGCTAAAATTACTAAATGTTATGTTCTTCATTTATTTCTGGAAAGGCAGTTGTATAACTACAGTACACAATAGTTTTGCACACAGTATCATTAGCTCTTTGGTTACTAAAAAGCCACAGAGCTAAGATTTACAGATATATGTAAAAATTTACACAGTAATAACAATAGAAGTATATCTTAAACACATAAAAATGAAGTTAGTGTTGGTATGTATAAACCCTCTGATAAAAAAGCTCAAAAGAGTTGCCGTATTATATAGCGTGTGTATCAGCATCAAATCACCAGACGTGTAAACCGTTCTCTTTCTAAACCCGGTTCGGTTCTCCTCTCCTGGAACTCATGAATCATTTTGATAAGCGCACTCGCCTTTCTCCCACCTCCACACTCGCCGTTACTTAACGCCGTGTAAAGCGACCCCATGACTGACGGATCCTTAGCGAGTGCTCCAACGACGTCAATTCCTCCGTTAACACACAAATTCAAAAGCAAAACGACGCAGTTCTGCTTCGTCACCGACGAAGCCTCCGACGAACCCAGAACCTTCACCGCGAGCTTCAACCCTCCGCGACGGAGCACAGAGATCATCCCGTCGGGATACTCCGCAATTTTCGCGAGAACAGCAATCGAATCCGCCTTGACTCCATCACCGATCTCGCCGGATCTCACGAGATCCAAAAGAACGGAAACGGATCCAGCGGCGAGGACACGCCAGTGATTATCCGGATGTTGATTCAACAAACTCCTAATCGCGATCAACGCGTTGCGTTTCGCGGAATCTCCGTAATCACAACCTTCAACGATTCTCAACAATCCGGGAATCGAACCCGTGACCTCTCCGATCAATCTGCTGTAATCTCCTAAGGAAGATAGATAGAAGATCGAAGCTGCTGCGTGTTGTCTGCTCTCTCTCCTCGCTCCTTCGTTTAAAACCTCCACGATCAACTCCAATCCGCCGCCGTAACCGCCGATTCGAACCTTCCGGCGATATCTTTCGACAGATTCAAAATCGCAGCCATGGCGTTCTCTTGAACCGTCGGATCTCCGGAACGAAGAAGGTTCATCAGCGATTCCACAACGCCAGCTTCCACCAAACGAGACCTGTTGAAACCACTCGTCTTGGTGAGGATTCGAATCTCCACTAACGCCTTCACCATCTCTCCCGCCCCGCCGTGGATCAATTCTCCGGCGAGAAAGTTGGTAATGAGTTTCCCAGCTTCTTCCGCCGCTAAACTCTCAGGAACACTCGTTTGCTTCTTCTTCTTATTCTTACTCTTATTATCAATCTCTTGCTTGAAGTAACTCTGTATCACTTTCTTGACGGAGACGTTATCAACCAAAACAGTACTCACTAGATTCTTCCCGGTCTTAGGGCACGGTGATGTTACCAGCGGAGAACCACTTCGCGATAGAGCGCCTATCATACGTGTGACCTGTTTCCAAAACTACTGGATCATTCATAATCTCTAGAGAAATTGGACAACGTAGATCATCAACGTTTAGTCCACTAATTATCAAGTCCTCGTTGTCTTCTTCTTTCTTATCTTCCTCGTCGTCTTCATCGACTCCTTGAAGTACCACGCATCTGCAGTAGCATATGAATCCCGCTAAGCTGCTAAGAAGTTCGATTTCGTTCTTCTCTATTGTAAACTCTTCTTGTATAAAAGCACTCTCTTTCACGCAATCACTCCATTTGCGGACACCGATGTGATCAAGAACTCGGGTTACTTCATCCCGGTTCGGGTTAATCCTGTTCTCGAACAGATTGAAGAACCAATAGACCGAGTCTAGGGCCCGTTTGTCATCCCGGTCGGGTCTTGCTTCGTATTTACGGGTCTGACGGAGTACTAGGTAGATTAGCTCGTTCACTTCTTCCGGCAAGTCAATGGATCCTACTGGGAGTGTGTCGAGGCACGTGGATATGGATCGGGTCAAGACCCGGAAATGAGCTGAGATTTGGTCGGAGTTTATCAACATGTAAAGCTTACCTCCTTCTCGTGTACAGTCTTGTAATAAAAACTTGAGTTTCTGGAAGACGACGTGGAGCTCTGAGAGGCTTAGGATTGCTGAACGAAGAAAGGAACGACCCGCGGATATTGACCCGGCGCCGGCCCGTATTTCTTGGAAGATGATCAAAAGACTATGGACATGTCGGAGAGTTTTTTTAACGCTTCCTTTGTTGGTGGAGAAATGCTTTGATTTGAAGCTGAGAATCTCGCCGGCAAGTTTTATCAGTGAGTCAATGAGAGTGGTTATGGAGATTGATTCGCAGGGATGTACGGCCGTAAAAGTTAGAATCTGACGGTCTGACCCGCTTTGTGTTGGGATCATAGTGTGAGATGGATGAGGATGATATTTTCGAGTGTGTTGAAGTTCTGAATGTTTGTGTCCTGGAGGATATATACAATTCGTGTGGGTTTTTTTTTTGTCAAACCGTGTGGGTTTTCATTTTTCAACTACATATCTCTGACACGTGAAGAGGTTTGATTCGTTAACAAGTTTTTGGGGTCTGTAAATCTGCCACGTGATATGCAGTGGCGATGATGTGTACGTGGGACCTGTTTGTCCTGAGTGCATGGATGAAAGTAGCCGACAAATTTTGTATGACCGTTCTGATAATTTTCCAAGTTCAATTATTTATTTAGTTTTTGTTTTTCATATATGTTTAGCTACGAGTAAACACGTATTTCAATTGATTGATTGATCCAATGATATGAGCTGAAGGAGACTTCTAGGATGTTGGGAAAAAAAAATTCAAGGAAATTTTTATTTGACCAAATAACATAACAACTAAATAGAAAAATACACCCTATGCCATACATATTAATTGCTATATTACTTCTATCTAACATTATTATTTTTTCTTTTCTTAACTATAAATATGTTTATTTCCTCTATTTTTAGTTAGATAAATGTGTTTCAACATATTATTATACATAAATTATCAGCATGATTTGTTTTCAAAAAAACACATTCTTATACCATATACCGTAATTTTTAATTGGTTATACAGTTTCTAATTAAGTTATAAATTAATTTTAAAATCTCAAAATATTTTATATTTTTAAAAAATATAGACTATCTGAAATATCATATAATTTTGAAACGGAAGAAATATATTACAAACGTTCAAATATGTATTAGACTATACATTTATATTGATTCATAGACATAAAGTTTTCAAATCTATGAGAAAAGTAAGCACTTAACTCAGGATAGCCGGTCTCATTATAAGTATAAGTTGCCCTCGATAAAGAAAAGGGACTAGGCTTGCAAACCTTCTGTCAGTACTGCATATAAGAATTTTATATTTAAATGCATAGTGTTGTATCTGAAATGTGCATAAATCTAGAATTAAAATATGTAGCCAAATTAAAATGATTTCACTTACTATAGTAAATAGTTGGCCAAAAATGAAATAGTAAATTTTATATTAATTTTAACTTATACAAATATGTTGATAATTTTGAGAGTAATCTTTCTGATAATCTGTGTCTTGTGCTTGGTTGTTCTGTGCCTTATCCGCAAGATTGTCTGCATTGTTGTTCTTTTAGGATAAAATATGAGAGTTGTTCATCGTCTATTGATGTAGCTAATTTCATGTTGATGCTCTGTTGGTGCTTCGGTCTCTTGTGCAGTGTCTTGAGCGTTATGTTCAGTGTGGTTTTCTCCACGATGAAAACCTGGGTTTTGGTTATTCTTTTTTTTTGTATAGTTATAATTTTTTCTTAAGAATAAAACCGAAGTAATCGATTGTCGAACCGAATCATACTGAAACTGATGTTTTT
>NC_079516.1:10394617-10423074 GCF_000801105.2 Raphanus sativus
TCATGCGAGACTGAAGAACCGCCGGGACCAGAAGCCGCCAAAGTGAGCGCAGCATTTATAGACGCCGGAGAGAAAACGGTGTTAGAGTGTTTGGCTTTGGTAGTAGAGAAGAGGTCTTTCGAAACGATCAACGCCAAGTCGTTTTGGTTCTTAGTGGCTTCATCGACATCAATGATTGATTTGGACGGGAAGCTAAAGGGATTCATTCTGGGGTGTTCTTTCCTTATCAAAGGATCAAAGCTGTGTCTTTCTGTCTTCCTTATGTAATGATGATTATGAATTTATATGGTTACACGATGTGTTGCACATATATATACATAATCATGTCTGTGGTTTTTTGTAGTTTCAAATTAATTTAATGTAATATTTTTTTTAATCAGTATTCATTTAACTAGATTGCATACATGTCTCAATTATAGTATAATTTAGATTTTATACTCTGAAAAACTAGATTTTATATTAGTGTCAGTTATAGTATAAATTACATTTTGTACATGTGTCTAGATTTTTTTTAATAAGCTAGATTTTATACATATGTGTCAGTTACAGTATAAATAGATTCTTTATACATATAATAAATAAATATATATAAATATATATATATATATAGACATAATCATGCTGTGATTCTTTCTTTTGGTTGTTTTAAATTAATTTTGTGTAATATTTTCTGTTTATCTCTATTTTTAGTTACTATATTTTATACATGTGTCATTTATACTTTTTGTTTGAAATTATGCTGGGCGTAATGTGTGCGGTCAGATATGGTCTAGCGCATAATCAATTAAAAAATAGATTTTAGTTAAATATGAATGGATTTTATAGGTATGTGTATTTTTATTTTTGAATAAAAGTAATACATGCGTCAGTTTAGTTTTCATATATTATGTATTATAAAATTTTCCTTACATAGATAAATTTACTTTTTTACTAACTTTTCATCTTTAGTAAAATTATATATTTTTTATCTCTGTACTTCAATTTCTTCTAATAGTTTGCTGTAATTTTTTCTACTTATTGTTGATAGATTTAAAATTAATTTGTGTAATATTTCTATTTTATTATATATTTTATTTTAGATTAATTAACGTAGATCTTGTTCATCTGTAAATAGGATTATGAAGTTTTTAAGTAGCATTAAATTGTAATTAAATAGTTTTTTTAATTTAAAATTGATTTAGGAAATAGTTTGATAAATTAGAAAAAGATAAAAGATCCATAAATATAGCTTCATTTAATATATTAGTGACATGAACATGTAAATATAATGTAAAATTAAGGGGTAATATAATTTTGTACTCCTCTTTTAGAGCATCTCCAAGAGCAATCTTATATTTGAGGTTTGCCGAACATTATATTTGAGGTTTAATGGTGTTCTTCTCCAATGGCAAACCTTAAAATGAACCTTAAAAGTTCTTAAATTTTACATTACAGTCCTTACTTTAGATAAAATTCAAATAAAAACACAAAAAAATTATAACAATTAAAATATACAACAAACATATTATCAACAATATTTATTAATAAAATATTAATTTTAATAGTAAATTACATATAAATAATAGTTTTTTAACAAACAAAATCATTTTTCTAAAATACATAATTATTCATAATTATCATTTCCATAATAAACTATTGCATTTTAATAGAAAAATTTTCTTTGTTTTTCATTTGAAAATTTATATATTTATTTAAATTTCTTAAAGCTAAATTTATAAGAACATATATATATATATATATATATATATATATATATATATATATATATAAGATATAAAATTGTTTGGACTAAAATGATAAACAAAAAAGTAATCAAGACTATTTAAAAGACATACAAGTACAAGGACCAAAAAAGTATGAAACCTCAAATATAAGGTTTTGTACCGTGAAACCTTATATTTGAGGTTTCACTATACAAAACCTTATAATTTGAGGTTTTGAGGTTACTTTTGGAGTACATAAAACTTTATATTTGAAGTTTTAAGGGTACTCTTGGAGATGCTCTTAATAGATTAGATATGTATTATAGTTGTGTAATTTGATAAAAAAGATAATAAATCCTAAAAATAGGATTATGTAGTTTTTAAGTAGCATTAAACTATAATTAAATATTTTTTTAAATTTAAAATTGATTTAGGAAATAATTTGATAAATTAGGAAAAGACAAAAGATCCATAAATATAACTTTATTTAATATATTAGTGGCATGAAAGTATAAATATAATGAAAAATTAGTAGGTAATCTAATTTTGTACTTCTCTTTTAATAGATTAGATTATGACAACAAAGAAATTTAAAAAAGCAAAAACAAAAACCTGCACTTTCAGTTTATTTTGGTTTCTTAACGACAAAATCTTAAAACTATTTAACAAAGTATCTACACTTTCACTTTCTTTCACCTTCATACACTGTAGATTTTACTCGCTTCTTATTTTAGTTAAACAAAATTCTTGTGCTGCTATAGCAGCACACTCATGTAAACCATCGCCTGCTCATTAACACCCACCACACAGTGGCGGAGCCAATAAAGGATCACATGGGTCAGTTGATACCCCTGTGAAATTTTGAATTTTATCTGATATTTGTGTATATAACTGTTATATATATTGATTATTTGTTTAAATTTTAATGGTTTGATCCTCGCCAAACCCTAGGAGATCATGGAGATTTCAGATCGCGATCTTCCTTGAGATCATGATTTTCACATAATCTACTGTTCGTTGACAGCAGATTGATACGGCATTGGAGAGGATCTGCGTTTGAAGATTTGGATCGCTGTCTTTGGGAGATTTTAAGGGATATTCTCTGGTTCTGTTAACATCGATAGATGCTCATTGGCATCTGATCTTATAAAAGGATCTGTTTCTATTAACGTTCTCTACACAAAAACAATATCAAACTCTGAAAATTTTCAATCATGCGAACATATAACTCATCAACGCAAGGAATGGATCGGCAATGTCAAGCTCTTATGGCTGACGATAAAGGGAAAAGTATCAAGTATGAGGTTGATGATGAGATCATCCAGCTAACTGATGAAGAAGACGCTCCGACGTTACGTGATCACCGTTTGGCGCTTATCGGCAAGATACTTAACCCCAAGAAACAAACGGTGGAGGGCTTGATTAAAACTATGTTGGGACAGTGGAAGATGCAGGAGAGAGTGGTGGCCAATGATCTTGGACAAGGGAAGTTTTTGTTAAACTTCGAGACTGAGGATGATCTAAATTTCGTTATCCGTCAAGGACAATTTCACTACAACTTTTGTATGTTTGTGTTGGTTCGATGGGAGCCCGTGATCGACGATGATTACCCGTGGGTCATTCCCTTTTGGGTTGAAATTATTGGAATTCCTCTGCATCTTTGGACGATAAAAAATCTTGAGAATATCGAACGGAGGCTTGGTCATATTGACACGGTGGAACTCTCGGTTGGTCGTATGCTAATTGAGGTGGATACACGGAAGCCGTTGACTTTCACTCGGAAGGTTTCGTGGAAAGGCAAGGAGGTATCGATGATATTTATACGATACGAGAAGCTGTTTAAGCATTGCCCGCCTTGTGGTATGCTGACGCAAGAAGCGGCGTATTGTCCACTGAAAGCAAAGTCGGAGAAATCTGATGTTTTTGATCGGGTTTAACTTCCGGACAGTGAATCATCTCGTCAGCCATCGTTGCGAGATCAAAAATCCCAGGAGCGGTATGGTAGCTACAATCGAGTGGACCATTACGGTCAAGAGGAAGAAGGTAGACGAGATACCTACTATCACTCACGGAATGGAGCAGCTACCGGACTACTGAGAGACGTTCAAGCTGGATATCTACGCAGTAATAACATCAGGGAGGATCCAATGAGAAGGAACGGTGGCAAGATAAGCAGATATCACTCTGGCTTTAACAGAAATACAACAAGGTACGAGCCGTATCAGAAGCAAAAGTCTCACGTGTGGAAGAGGAAGGAGAAGACGGAGGTGAGACCGGATAGGAGGGATGATGGAGATGCGGCTATGGTGTCTGAGAAATCCTCTGTGCTGCTCGAAGGTTCAAAAGAAGTGATACCCACAATGACGATTCAAGAGAGAGGGAGTGGAAGGAGATTGGCGAGTAAAATCATCTCTCCGCTGCCCCAAGATGTTAATGTGACGAAGAGAGTGAGGTTGCAAAATATCACCCGAACTCTATCTTTCTCTCCTAAGGAGAAGATACCGGAGCAGGTGGAGGATGAGCAGGTAATTGGAGCCTTGAATGATATGGAGCTTGCGGATATAAACATGATGGAAGAGGAGGAACACGGAGAGCCTATGCTAGCAGAGGATCCTAATGATGATTTACTTGGAGAAGATCTTATGGAGATGGAGGAGGAAACTAAAAAGGTGAGGACGCAAGGGAGGGTACGGACGTTGAGAAGGGAAGGGATATTGTAAAGGAGGATTTAACTCTTATGGTTAATCAATTCCTTGTAGATGGGACGATGCCGTGTGGATTGAACGATACCAATATTTGCCTTATTCCCAAAATGACGCGGCCAAACGAGATGTCACAGTTCCGGCCAATCAGTCTATGTAATGTGAGCTATAAAATAATCTCTAAAGTCTTATGCCAGAGATTAAAAAGGTTTTACATGATAGGATTTTGGAAACCCAGTCAGCCTTTGTTGCTGGGAGACAAATTTCGGACAATGTTATGATAGCTCAGGAATTATTTCATGCTTTGAGGACTAAGCCGAGCGGTCGAAATAAAAGGATGGCCATTAAGACAGATATGAGCAAGGCGTATCATAGGATGGAGTGGTCTTTTATTGAAGCGGTTATGAGGAAAATGGGGTTTTGCGAAACCTGGATTACATGGATCATGAGGTGTATATCATCGGTAAAATATAAAGTTCTCATGAATGGACAACCCTGGGGAAACATTGTTCCAGAGAGAGGGTTACGTCAAGGAGATCCTTTGTCTCCTTTCATCTTTATTTTATGCACGGAAGCGCTCGTTAGCCTTCTTAATCATGCAGAGAACCAATGGAAGATAACAGGGATGCGTGTCACACGAGCGTGTCCTTCGGTATCGCACCTTCTCTTTGCTGATGATAGCCTTTTCTTCTGTAACGCGGAGCCCCGTGAATGTGAAGAAGTGATGGAAGTGGTCAGGAAATATGGGAAAGCTTCAGGACAATGTATTAATTTTGAGAAATCTTCATTGCGCTTTGGTAAGAGGATTAATGCCGTCACACGTCAACAGATTAAGGATGCGATTGCGATTCAGAATGAATGGGGAATTATCTTGGAATCCCAGAGGACATCAGTGGATCTAACTGCAAGCTTTTTGCCTTCTTGAAAGATAAATTGTTGCATCGGATGAATGGATGGACGGGTAGATGGCTTTCGAAAGGGGGAAAAGAGGTGCTGATAAAATCGATTCTGCTTGCTTTACCAACATATGTTATGTCTACCTTCCTACTCCCGTTAGAGATCTTTGAAAACCTAGCGAGTGCAATTGCACATTTTTGGTGGAGCTTAAATCCACCTAAGAGAGGGATACATTGGGCTAAATGGGAGAAGGTTTGCTTGCCAAGGGAGGAGGGAGGAATTGATTTTAGAATGATTCATGAATTTAATCTGGCATTATTGGCAAAACAACTCTGGAGACTAACACAGTACCCTGACTCTTTGGTCACTAGGGTATTAAGAGGAAGGTATTATAAATTGAGTTCGCCTTTACGAACAATCAAGGTAAGCAGCCCATCATATGTGTGGACTAGCATTTCAGCGGCAAGAGAGCTTCTCCTTCTGGGAATCCGACAAAAAGGTTTGGGAGGATCCGTGGATTCCCACCATCCCAGCTAGATCGGCTCGATCCACTGCTTCAGTTGTTCACTCAAACATGAGAGCCAGTGATCTTATTAATCGGGATTTGGGGGAGTGGGATATGGATAGACTTGAGAGCTTTGTCGATGCGGAAGACATACCGCTTATTAGGAGTATGGCTATAAGCTCATCTCATCGACGGGATACATGTTGCTGGAGTTTCACCAAAAATGGTCAGTATACGGTTAAATCAGGGTATTGGGTGGCTAGAAATATGCTGAAGGAAGTGGAGGAAAATGAAGTTTTAGAGCCTAGCATAACAAAACTCCAAGCCTTTGGTTGGAAGGTACAAATTCCCCAAAAGATTCGCCATCTTCTGTGGCAATTGATAACTGGACATGTAGCGGTAACAAGGAATCTTGTTCGGAGGAACATGCGATGTGATAATTATTGTCCGCGATGTGGGGAAGCTGAGGAATCGGTTACACATGCAATTTTTGAATGCCCGCCAGCACTACAAGCATGGTCTCTATCAGCTACTCCAACAAACCTAAATATTTTTCCGGTTCAGAGTATCTATGCAAATATGGATTTTTTATTCTGGAGGAAGAGTGCTATTGTAGAGCCTGAATTAGACAGGAACCTTATCCCTGGATAATCTGGTACATTTGGAAAGCGAGGAATGATAAGCTGTTTAGAGGAGTAGATAGAGACCCATTGGAACTGGTAAGATATGCGGAGAGTGAGTGTCAGGCCTGGTTTAATGCAAATGAAAAGGTACCAGCAAACCTGCAAGAAAATGGAAGGAATGAACCTAATGAAGGAGCTCAAGTCATAGGCTTGACTAACATTTGCATGGTGGATGGATCCTGGACGGCTACAGCTCAGTATAGTGGATGTGGTTGGGTATGGATGGATGGCTTGGGGAAAGTACAGCTTATGGGAACGAGGAATGTTATACGGAGAGAATCAGCTTTGCACTCGGAACTGGAAGCACTGAAGTGGGCGATGGAGAATATGCTTCAACATTCGACATGCCAGAATTTTGGAACGGATTGCAAAGATGTGATAGATATGATCAAGAACCCTCAAGCGTGGCCGAGTTTTGCAACGGAACTGGAGTGAATAGGAACTCTCGTAGTATGCTTCCCAGAATTTAAGATTTCATATATCCCGCGAGCAAGAAATCACATTGCTGATTTTTTAGCTAGGACTGCAAGATCTTTTCACAGAGCTCTTTATTTTACGGGTTGTTCTATTCTGGTCTGGTTATCCAGACCACCTCATGTTCTTTGAGTAATAGAATAGCCTTTCGATGTCAAAAAAAAAAGTTTGATCCTCTTCATTTGTTGAGTGATTTTGTATATGTAAATTTTTTGACCCAGGTAGATCATTTTTCTACCTCTGCCGCTGCCACCACACCGAAAATTTATACTTACAAAGGCTAAGATATATAAGAAAATTAGGAAGATATTAGCAATGCATGTTAACTTTGACAAAAGGAACAAAATGATAATGATAGAAATAAGAAAAAGCCAAAGAAAATCCGTCATATGTATTGGAGAAGTTTATGTTAACATGCAAATTTATAAAAGAATTGCGACCGGAAATTAATTTGCATTAAAATTAAAAAGGTTTACTGGGAAACATATTTCTAAATATTTTTATAATTTCAGAATCTAATGTTATTGGTTAGCGGATTTTTAAATTCTTAGTAAAATTCATTTTTATTGGTTAATTGATTTTAAATCTGTATATTTTTAATTATTTAATTCTATTATAATCTATTTTACTGGGAGATGAATTCCCAACATTTTTACTCATGTACCAAAACTTTCGAAATATCAAAAGATATACATGAGATTCTGGAATCTATACGTGAAGCATTGTAAAAAAATCTATATAAGGTTATTGGACTATTTTATTAACTAACAATATTTTTGGTCTTACCATAAAATTGACTAACAATATATTACCTTATATTTCTCTAATAATCATTTAGTCACTTCTATTAATATATACTAGTATAGTACCCCGTGCTACGCAAAGATCAGTTTTTATTGGTACAAGGGACTGATTATCATTGTTCCGAAAAGCACTTTCATATTAGTAGCACTGTATTATGTTTCATAAGTTTTGTTGAAAATGATACAACTATGGACCTATACCTTCTCAAGGTTGTCTTACAAAAATCCCTCTGGAATTCAATCTATAATAATAATATGTTAATGTTGTTAATCATTTTAGCTTGTTACTATACTTTGCAATACAAATGCTTTTTTCAGAAAAATGTTACAACCGCAATGTTCTACTCTTTATATGTAAATAGAATTTAATCAAACTTTACTACAGAATGATTTCTTCTCCTTTTTTTTTTTCAAATTGAGATAAAAGCACTTTTTCAATAAGTTGCATTTTTAGTCATACTAAAACCAATGTCTCAGTCAGGGCCGTCTTTTAGCACGTGCAAGTGGAACGGTCGAACAGGGTCTAAAATTTTAGAAGGTCCATAATTTTTGTTTGTTTTACTAATATTTATAAATTTAAAATCATAGTATTATAAAAGTTCAGAATGACTATATTTGAATTTAGTTTTCGTATTTATAACCAATAAATGTAAATTATAATTTTTTATTTTGTTTATAGAACCAATTAAAGAGTCAATAAATTAGGAAGTAACTAGTATTTATATCAATTATATATTTTGGAAAGTAATAAATAATTGTTGATGTGTGTGAATATTCAATGGTGGTATAGAAAGTTAATATTCTAGCTAATTGATTATGTTTAGGAAACAATTATTAATTAGTGACTACAAATACCGCGAACAAAATATATTTTATAATTTTTAATTAAAATAGTAAGCACAAAGAAAATAAAGCTAGCGTATAGCTTCTGTTGAAAATAAAAAAAATGATTTGTCCAATCAAGAGTATATAGCTTAATATCCAGATTTTGTTAATCTATTATATTTATAAATTATGATTTTTGATTGCGGATATAATAAACTTAAAAAAAAAACTGAAAAAGTTAGAAGAATGATCAAATTTGATTATTTGATCGATGATTTTGCATTGAAAATGTTAAATAATCAAGTTTAATAATTTGATCAATGATTTTGCATTAAAAATTAGAAATTAGTGTTATTTAGATTATAAATAATTAAATTGATGTATTTATTTTATATTGTAATGATATTTTGTAAAAAAAATTAAAATTATTTCAGATTGTTAAAAGAGGTCTTTTTTTTTGAACAGGGTCTGTCAAAAGTTCGAGACGGCCCTGGTCTCAGTAACATTTATTACAGTGCAGAAAATCAACAACATACAAAGACTTAAAATATAATAAAGGTTAAAACCATCTTCTCTTATATCCACCTCCTATCATGGAAGAGGGACCAGACTGGGTTTGTAGATGTAGCCACAATTGAAGGTGCCAATACAGTCATCCCAGTAGTGTTTTGATGTCAAACATCGATTACTTACCCCTCCCTCATCAATTTCACAAACAATCAAGCAAGTAGAAAACACAGTATACCATGCAATGATACGTTCGTGCTTGGCAATGCAGTATACCGGATGTGCCCAAAATGTAAGGTAACAAAACTCCGGGAAATCAGAGCTGGACACACTGAAATATTTGGCAAACGTGACATTCCCAACAGCCAGATTGCTCGAAACCCACACCTCGATCGGACTTGGATAGTTTTGGTTTTGATGTAGCAAAGAGAGTTTATCCCCATCGAAGCAGCCTAGATAGTTATTATCATAAGGGAGATGATGACAAAAGAATATGTCCTTGAATGTCTCAACGGAGAAATCAAAAGCTACAATGTAGTTTATAGTCTTCTTCTTGACAAGCCAATACATGTTACCCACGACAGAGACGCCATGGTCCCAGGGATATGCTTCCCAATCAACCTTGGAATCAACAATTGTTCTCCACGATTTCGACATGCACTCGTATATCTCGACCACTGCTTCACAATAGTGATTAGCTGAAAACATCAAGATCTTGTAATTACCTCGAGGCTTGTTAACGTCGTATCCGATCCCGAAGTTATCACCCTTCAGGAACCTATGAGACTCTCGAGCAAGCCTATGCTCGACCACGTTGAAATTCCTTGTGAGGGGATTCCAAAGGGCGATGTTGTGGAACATAAAATATTCCTTGTCACTCCAGACACACAACATGAGTCCATCGCAGTGAACCATGGCCATGGCATTTGATATCGAAAGTTGGAGCTCGTCTGGGATTGGTGAGTCTGAACGTGTTCTGGTCACCAGGTCCAAGATTTGTACCGTCTGATCAGCTCTTAGGAATCTTTCCGGGGAGCGACGCCAGTGTTCATAGATGAACCTCTTGTCCTTGATGAGATCGTTCCACTGCTTGCATGTCGCCTTTGCTCGGACCAGAGACTCTGCTGGAGTCCTGTAAAGTATTTCTTTTGTCAAATCGAGTGGCAACGTTGAAAAAGAAGCCATGGACGAACGCTCTGAAAGAGTTTGAAGTATGTTTATGAGGGTGTACTTTATGATTGGTTGGTGATTTGATGGGATAATACCATGTGGTCACTAACCTAATATATACAGATTTAAAAAATGCGAAGCAATAGTTAGGAAAGGTATGACTTGATGGGTCAATACCTTATGGTCAACCAAGATAATATACAGAAGGAATGGAGAGTAGTAAAACAAGAAAATAGATTTCCTTTGACCTACCAACAATAAACAAACTATTGCAAATGATTTCATTTGTTTGTTTTCAAATTGCGCGAAAATCTATTTCCCAATCATTTACAAAACAAAAGAAAATCATATGTATCATATGTATCATAAGTTTTGAAAGTGTACAACTGTGAACCATAGAACTTATTAATAGCGGGTGCATAAAGTAAAGAAAGACATTTCCTCGGGGAACTAAATAGAGTTTTTTTATAGTTACATAACTAAATTGTGTAATTTTACCCAAACATATGAAAACACAGAAATATAGTGGCTGCATCATGCACCAAAAATTTTGATTTAATTGTTTGTTCGTAATCATTTGATAAATCCGGATATATTCGTAAGTCTTCGGAACAAATCAAATATTAAATATCACTATCAGTTAAAAATGGTAAGTACACTAACAATTTCAAAGTCGTAGATTCGGTCCGCTCTATTTTTTATACAAATAGAAGTAAATCTACGATTAAATAGAAAGTTGAAATGTTTATTTTTATATAATTGTTATTTTAACATATAGTTTTACTTATAAAATTACTTCAAGTAATAAATTAAGAAAGAAATATTAAATCTCTATAAAAACTAAAAGTATAAATTTAAAATGATGTTTATAGTTTATTAATTCTAAAAATTTATATAACATATAGTCACTAGTTTTAATTTGTTTTTTTTATATTATGCGAAATATATTTTTTTCAAAACAAACTTATATATTTTTTAGATTTAGTTGTATTAAATAAATTATCTAAAATATTCGTAAATATCCGTAAAATATTTATAAATATCTGTAAAACTTCCGGATATCAAAAAAATTGGACATTTATATTTTTTGAAACAAAGCAGATAAAAAGATCCATAAACTACTAAGCAAATCAAAAATACTGAAAATTACGATATTATCCATTCCTTGTCCATCTATACATGTGCACCCAGTCCACCCTTCCTTAGCTTCGCCTGGTCCTAAACCCTCTCAAGATTGGAAACCGGTGTCAAATTCAGTAAAATCTTTACATTGAAGATCAACAAAAAAAATAAGAGTCCAAAACTAAAGCTTAAAACATGAAAACAAACTCTCTCTTATCATAGAAGAGGAACTAGTCTTAGAACATGCACTTAAGTTACTGACGTACGTAACCACAAAGGAAGGTGGCAGCATAGTCCATTCAGAATGAATCAAAAATATGAATCGGTAAACCACATTAATTGAAATAGAATACAGAAAGCGAACCGGCTGAGGTTAAACCGAACCAAATCGGTGGCGTTCGCGTAAACCAATCTAATAGAAACGTTGACCATTTCTCGTTCTTATTTTCCCTCCTGAATTCAATTCCGATCCCAGTAAAGGCGACACGGAGAGTCTCTAGGGTTTTTACTCCGCCTTTCACGATGGTGCTAACGAAGGTGCTTAATGTAGACGATCACACGGTTGAATTTTAGACGTTAGTCTTGCTTAAATACTCTCTCGTCGCTTTATGTGTATTCCAGCTGAAGGCACTTCAGCACGAACTTACACCATATTTAATGCAGGTGCTTAGGAGGAGAGCTTAAGGAGAGAGAAGAAGAAAAGAGGAAGAAGCGCTGCTTCTTCAAGCGGCAGAAGTGTCCGTGCTTAATCTTTTTGCGGGCCCCACTGATACGTGGCGGCTAGTAGTTAAATTAATTTATTTTTTTTAATTCGAAAAGTAAAAAAAAAAAAAATTAAGCAAACCCATTATGGGTGTCAGGGTTGATAATGCTCTTAGTCGCACGAATGAGGTACTACAATGGCTATTATTTTGATTAATTTATTTCTTCCTGTTAATACCTTGCAGTCAACTACAACGGCTCAGATGGTGTAGGCAGTCAGAATGGTCCTTGGGAGAGAATCGTTTGGCTCAGCCCCTATAACCATAGAGAAATCTACTGTTGATGATACCGAGATCAACGATGATGGTCAAGAGAGCAAGCCCAGTTTAGAAGAACTTTTGATGCCCCTCGAAGTAAACATCTCTCAGCTAAAACTGTAGATATATATATATATATATATATATATATTTACTCTGCATTTATAACAGAATTTATTTAGAATTAATATATCATAGAAATTATTTTTCGTTGTTTGATTTAAGCAGAAGCTCTTTCCATCAATTGCATTTTGGTGAACCAACAAAGGCAGTAAACTTCTCTTTCCAGCCACAAAAGCTTCCATGTACACACCATAACCCAAAGAATACGCTGAAAAGCTTCAAAAGGCACTGCTTATTGATTAGAGAAATGAGTTTTCATGGACGGACCTACAACAATAAACTATTGCATTTCTTGATTTTTTCTATTATTGTTTGACTGGTTCTCCTGACTGATATGGTCACGATGTCCTACACTCGAGGATTCTATATTTATGGACTGATTATCATTGTGTTCCGAAAGCTCTTTCCGATTGGTTTCATTGCTTTATGTTTTCATAACTTTTGTTGAAAGTAATACAACTGTGAACCAGAATAACTACAACCCTCTCAGGATTGTCATATAAAAACCAGCGTCGATTACAGTAACATTTTTACAGTGCAAAAGGTCAACATCACAAAGACTAATAAAGCTAAAGCTTAGAACACAGAACCAAAACCCTCTTAGCCACCTCTTATTCTGGAAGAGGGACTAGACTTGGAACGTACACGTAGCCACAAAGGAAGGTGCCAGAATAGCCAGACTCGTAGTGTCGTTCTGTCTCAAGTTGTGTTCTTACCCCTCCCTCATCAATTTCATAAAGAGTGATGCAAGTAGGAGGATTCTTATCATCATCTTCATATACTTCTGCCTCGCACCATGCCGTGATAAATTTGTGCTTGCCAATGAAGTACACCGAGTGAGACATATCTGTATGGTCCAGTAACGCCGGAACATCTGGTCGTGACACATTGAAATACTTGGTGAACAAGACATCCACATCGGTCAACTTGTTCGTAACCCACACCACAATCTCCCTTGGTTCTTCGTCATCTTGCTGTACCAAAGACAGTCTATCTCCATCGTAACAAGCTAGATAATTATCAAAAGCGGGAGGATCAGGACAAAAGCATACGCACAACCGCACATATGTTCTTTTTCAATTTTATAAACATACTAGATCTCGACCCCACACAACCGTGTGCGGGTTTTATTTTCTATACTAAATCATTTTAGTTTATAAAACAGAATTTATCAGTAAATTAGTATAGTTTAGTATTATGTATTATTTAATTCTATTATACCATGTTTATGTGATTTATGATATTATTATTGTAAAAAAATCAAATTTTGTATTCTTGTAACAACTTTTTTTGAAAACATAATTACGTAACAGTATTATTTTACATATTTTTTAATAACCTAACCTACAAAATAATTAATGGCCTACAAAATAATTATATATGTTGTTAATAATTATTAGATTAATAGGTTGAAATATATTTCACAAATCAGTTGGTATATTTATTTATTTTAATTGATTGGTCTTAAATATAGATTTTTGAATTTCATATTTGGGATTCTCCCTCCTTAAAAATAGTACATTAAAGATTTTGTTAAAATATTAATAAGATATATTTGTGATTATATTTATTATAGTAATAAATGATAGAATAAGTAAATGTGATGATTTTCTAAGAAATAGTCTAAAATAAAATATCACGAAGCCATGACTTCTGTTTTGATATAAAAGACTAGATTTTGACCCGCTCTTTAAAAGGCAGATATATTTTTTGTTTTATTTTTTTTAAAAAATTAATTTTATATTTTTGTTATTTTTTATCATATTTGTATTCAATATTAATTTAATTTAATATAATTTTTGGTAACTATATTAAATATGGCAAATTGTATAACTATACACTTCTACCATATGCATTTTATAAATTAATTTTAAGCTTTGTTTCTAAAGTTTGCAACATATTATATTTTCTTAATAGTTACCTAACATAATTAGTCAATAATATTCATATCCAGAAAACCAGATTTGAAATCGACCTGGAAATCAAAGTCTCATACTTTATTAGATATGGCATATATATTCGAACAGTTCTTAAAGTATTATATTAGAAAACTAGAATCAAATCCAACCCGCACTGAAAACCGAACAAAATTTTGAATTTTTTTGAAAAATAATTTTTAATATATATGTAAATGGGTTAATCTGATACTCTATAAAAGTAAATATTATAAATATTAACTAATTTTAAATATTTTATTTTTATTAAATAAATATATAATGATTTTAGTTATGATGATATTATATAAAATGGATTTTTTAAAAATTACTTAAATCATATATATGGGTCTCAATTTAAATTTGGTAGTTTCTTGTAAAAAATAAAAAACATTAAAACTAATGTTAAATTATATATTTGATAAGTTAATTATAAAACCAAAAAGAGAACCAAAGAACTAAATATTATAAGTAGAAGAATTGGTCGTAGTGTTTTGGTATGATAAATAATTAAATACCATGAATTTCTAAAACTTTTGACAGTGGCCTTTTACATGACTTTCGTATAACTTGGCATTATTTGTAACCGTCAACTATCATATATTTAGTCAAGCACCTATTAGTCATTTATTTTTACTCGTTTAAATAAATCGTGTAACTGTTCTTATGTGTATGAGAGAAGTTCCGAAAATATTGGAACTAAAAGAAAAATTAGAAGACATTTATATTATTATTGGTAGTTACACACAGAAAGACAGTTTATATATATTAAAAAGTATTTATATTATTAGTTGGACATGACCTTTATCAATTGGTCATGATCCAAATTTAATAGTATTGATATATTTATTTTAGTTCATTAGTGGTATACAGTTTTAACGTTAACCATATATTTAAATATTTATATACATATTTCAAATATAATAATTTTGTAATTTACATGGTGTAACTAATCAATAGTTTAAAACCGTCACATATCACATGTATTTGTCGCTTCTTATTATATATTTATGTTAATATATGCATGGAATAACATATTTGAAAATTATTTTGTATCAAATTTATATTCAATTCTGAGCTGTCAACCTTCAAAGTCGTACTTCCTTTTATCAAATTTTCTACATTTATTCATTTAAAATATATTCTTTTTATATACAAAAGTCTAAGATATGTCAATTTTTATGCATGTATCATATAATTTGCAAATGTTAAGTCTTTATGTCATCATATTATATTTTAGCATAAATATTTTATATTTATGAAGATAAAATTATAAATTTATCAATTTAATATAGTTTATCATCTTTAATTCAATATAATCTTTTTATTTTAACATGAATTATTATTATTATTATTATTATTATTGTTATTATTATTATTATTATTATTATAAAGTAGATAAAAATAAGATATAATTTTGTGTTTCGTTTTATAAACGATAATTGAATATATATTAATGCATAATAATAGTTCATTGCTACAAAATTAATTAAAATATTTACACAAACTTCCTGAAAATTAAGATATTGCTAAAATATTTTCAACAGATTTGTTAGAATATATATATATATTTATATATAGTTAAAATAAAAAGATATCATTATTAAAGGTAGTTACACATATTTTATATTATTAGCTTTAGAGAAATACATGTTACTTTTATACATGCATTATTACCAACATATTATATTCTGAACATAAATACTTCTGAAAATAAAATATATAAAATATATATTTAATAATTTAATATAATTTATCAATATAATTTTTTTTTCTTAATATGATTGATTATGATTATATAATAGATTAAATAAGATAAAACTTTATTTTTCATTTTATAAAATATATTAATGTATAATAATGTTTTAAAAATAATTACGAATTATTAAAATATTTACATAGAATTATTGAAAATTAAGATCTGGCTAAAATCTTTTTAAAATATTTACATAGAATTCAAATATGTGTTTGTTAACTAATCCGGTTTTATAGGAGCCGATTGTTATATTATGAAAGATATATTATTGAGCCATATTATTAAGAACAAACGAATGATAAATGATTTTTAGTGAATATCCATTTTTTAAAATATCACACATGAATCAAAGTTATTACTTATGTTTTAATATATTAGATGTTTTACTCTAAATCATCATGTTCCGCTTTCACAATTTAGTTTATCATGTCTGTATCTGTAGTTTTTTCCCACTAATCAAAACCAAAGCTTAAAACATGCAGTAAATAGACAAATAATAAGAGATAACGTTTGAGGATACAGAATCGAGAAACACAAAAAGATATATTATTATTTTTTAAGTGGGTGACGTTTAGAGTTAATAGTACGAAATTCAAAATAGTCAGACCTCTTGTCAGTTACTTAGCCGTAAGTGTAAAACATGTTACCCGTGAGAGAAGACTGTCATTGAAGTCACATTCACCCAATAAAAATCATTGAAGACAGAGAAACAAGAAACCAATCCGAAACTCGGCTTAACACTTCCTCCAACCAAAAAAACAAAATCTTTGTTTGTGTGTCAATGGATGAAGAAGATAGGATTGAAGAAGCAAGCAGCAACAGCAGCTTGAGACGTGTTGGCACCGGAAGTAGCAGTGACCGGAGATGGGTGAACGGAAGCGAAGTCGGCTCCGAAACGGTGCCGTTCCCAGAGTTCAAAGATGTTGCAGACTATAGTTTTGGGAACTTGAGGAGAAGACTCATGAAAAAGCCCAAAAGAGCTGATTCTCTTGATGTTGAAGCCATGGAAATTGCAGGCGCTCATGGCCACGATCTCAAGGTTTTGACCCCTTTTTTTTTTCAAGTTTTGATTTATTTATTTATTTATTTTTTATAATAATAATCCAAGTTTGGTTTTTGTATTTGAAAGGAAATATCACTTTTGGGTACGATTGGGATAGCGTTTCAGACGTTAGGTGTTGTGTATGGAGACATGGGAACAAGCCCTTTGTATGTCTTTAGTGATGTCTTCAGTAAAGTTCCTATCAGATCAGAAGTTGATGTTCTCGGTGCCTTGTCTCTAGTTATCTATACCATTGCTGTCATTCCTTTAGCCAAGTATGTCTTTGTTGTCCTTAAAGCCAACGACAACGGCGAAGGTAATACCTCCCTAATCCTTGTTTTTTGTAAAAAGTTGTGCTATGTGGTTCTCACTGAGTATATGTGTATGCAGGAGGAACGTTTGCGTTGTATTCGCTGATTTGTAGGTATGCAAAGGTGAACAAGCTGCCTAATCAGCAACCTGCGGATGAGCAGATCTCAAGTTTTAGGCTTAAACTCCCAACTCCTGAGCTGGAACGAGCTCTGGGTATTAAAGACGCTTTAGAGACAAAAGGGTATTTGAAAACTCTTCTTCTGCTTTTAGTACTAATGGGTACTTCCATGATTATTGGCGATGGCATTCTGACACCAGCTATGTCTGGTGAGTCCTGAATTGTTATTTTATTTTCTGCAATTGACTTCCCCAAAAGATCTGAATCCATATGAATTGAGTTTTGGTCTTTCTTTTTATTATTTTTTATTATTATGCAGTGATGTCTGCAATGAGTGGTTTACAAGGTGAAGTTGAAGGTTTTGGAACAAGTGGGTATTACTAATATATCGTCTTTGATTTTATTTTTGATCATTTTACATATACAATCTTCTTGTGTCTTGGTTGTCAGATGCATTGGTTCTGTCTTCCATTGTGATCCTCGTGGCTTTGTTCAGCATACAACGGTTTGGGACGGGTAAAGTGGGTTTTCTGTTTGCTCCGGTTCTCGCGCTCTGGTTCTTCTCACTCGGTTCTATTGGTATCTACAATCTGTTGAAGTACGACATCACCGTCATAAGAGCACTGAACCCCTATTACATCGTCTTGTTCTTCAACAAGAATAGCAAACAGGCTTGGTCTGCTCTTGGTGGATGTGTCTTATGCATTACAGGAGCGGAAGCAATGTTTGCAGATTTGGGACATTTCTCAGTTCGTTCTATACAGGTTAGGCATCACTTTATTCAGGACGTCTCGAATTATTTATAAACCCTATTCAAAAAAAATATTAATGGTATACTTAACAATGCAATCGAGTAATTTAAAAAAAATTACAACTTTATTTATATATATTTGATGTATTTTTGAAATTATAAAGTCTAAATTCAGTATAATGTATGAAAAATTAAAGTTTTATCATAATTTATATATTTATTTTTAAAAAATCTTAATCTTTAAAAAAAAAATTGATTTGGACCCTGTTCGACCGTACCACTTGCACGTGCGATGGCTCTGACTTTATTGATCACTAATGATGATGATTATAATAATGATATTTGGATCAGATGGCATTCACTTGCGTGGTGTTCCCATGCCTCCTCTTAGCTTACATGGGTCAAGCTGCTTATCTAACACAGCATCCTGATGCCTCAGCTCGCATTTTCTATGATTCAGTTCCTGGTAAAATGATTCAACATATTATTTGTTGATGTGGTAATAATTTACACAGTATACTGAATTAATTTTTTTTTTGAAAATGCAGAGAGTTTGTTCTGGCCTGTGTTTGTGATAGCGACATTAGCAGCAATGATAGCGAGCCAAGCCATGATCTCAGCGACTTTCTCATGCGTCAAACAAGCCATGGCTCTCGGTTGCTTCCCAAGGTTGAAGATAATCCACACTTCTAGGAAAAGGATGGGTCAGATCTACATCCCCGTCATCAACTGGTTCTTGATGATTATGTGCATACTCGTCGTCTCCATCTTCAGAAGCACAACCCACATCGCAAATGCTTACGGTACAGTTTGATTCAGTTCAGTTCCCCCCCCCCAAAGCTTTCTTGGTTTCTTGATTTTCTTTTTTTCTTGTTTCAGGCATAGCTGAAGTAGGTGTGATGATGGTGAGCACAGTGTTGGTAACACTAGTGATGCTTCTCATCTGGCAAACCAATCTGTTTCTTGCTCTTTGTTTCCCACTTGTCTTCGGATCCGTTGAGACCATTTACTTGCTTGCGGTTCTCACCAAGATCTTGGAAGGTGGTTGGGTTCCGCTTGTATTCGCCACTTTCTTCCTCACCATTATGTACATTTGGAACTACGGAAGCGTGCTCAAGTACCAAAGCGAGGTCCGGGAGAGAATCTCCATGGACTTTATGCGTGAGCTCGGTTCAACTCTCGGAACGATTCGAATTCCCGGGATTGGACTGCTCTACAACGAGCTTGTTCAAGGCATACCTTCCATTTTTGGACAGTTCTTGCTCACTCTCCCTGCCATTCACTCGACAATCGTCTTTGTCTGCATCAAGTATGTCCCTGTCCCGGTTGTTCCTCAAGAAGAGAGGTTCCTCTTCAGACGGGTTTGTCCTAAAGACTACCATATGTTCAGATGCATTGCTAGGTATGGTTACAAAGATGTCAGGAAAGAAGATTCAAGAGTCTTCGAGCAGCTTCTCATTGAGAGTCTAGAGAAGTTCTTGAGATGTGAAGCGTTGGAGGATGCTTTAGAGAGCACTCTCAATGATCCTGATAGAGTTTCCGTTGCGAGTGATGCTTACACAGACGACCTCATGGCACCTCTCATTCACCGAGGAAAGCAGCGGTCTGAGCCAGAGCAGGAGTTGGATACAGATGTTTTGCCGTCTTCAAGCGTAGGGGCGTCCATGGAGGAAGATCCAGCTCTGGAATATGAGCTTGCGGCTTTAAGAGAGGCCACAGACTCGGGGCTAACGTATCTGCTGGCTCATGGAGATGTGAGGGCCAAGAAGAATTCGATATTTGTGAAGAAGCTTGTGATTAATTACTTATATGCGTTTCTCAGAAGGAACTGCAGAGCTGGGGCTGCCAATCTCACTGTTCCACATATGAACATCTTGCAAGCTGGCATGACTTATATGGTCTAAGTGTTTTGATACTTTGTGATCATGTCTCCATGCGTTGGGTTTTGTTTCTTGCGATTCACTTTTGTGTTTGTCGTTACCGCGAGGAAGATTTCCTAATATTCATGTTTGTAATAGTTAATCAGAGGAGATGAATATCATCTCCTTACAGGTAAACATAATTTAAAGTAGATAATTATATACTTCTGTGTATTTGTCAAAAACAAATTTCCGATTACAAAGTGGATCATACTTATACGTTGTAAGTTGTAACTGTATTTTTGTTAAATGTTGCATACTTCATCATTATAATTTTATAAAATTGAGAGCATTACACATAAATATATTGGCTTGTCAAAATCTTATACAATTGACTATTTTGCATGTGTTTTAGACTGAAATGCTCCTGAGACAAACGAGTAGTGGGAGGGAATGTCCAATATTTTTGTAATGTGTTGTAATAAATGTTTTCATGTAGTAGCTGTTAGGTTTATGGAAAAGAAATATTAAAAGTGACTGTTGGATTAATGACAGATTAAGTTTATCATATGGGTGACATTAAAGCGAGTACTTATGCTATTTTTATTTGAATGTTAGTATTTATCTCAAATTGAAAGGATGGACATGGATAGTTTATAGTGGATGGAGACAGAAAAGACTGCTGTGGTTGTGGATGTTGGGAGTGGGTTCATAAGTTGTGGATAAGCTAGGCCTTTAGTTTTATAATAATTTGGTAGGTTTAAGATTAAGGGTAATGAATGAGTTGTGTAGTGGACATAGTAAATGGGCTGTGAAAATTTTGTTTAACCCGGAGACTCCGGAATGTGGATGTGGTTACAATGAATGTGGATGAACCAGACGAGATGAATATGATATGCTCGTGTTGCGTGGTTGCAGAAGTTAGGAGTGAGGAATGCGTTGGTGAAGGTTAAGGCAATGTTAGATTATTAATTGTCGTATTGAGTGGAGAGATGTGGACATGGAAGTTCAAATTAGGCAAGTCTCTGATAGAATAATTGATCAATAATTTTTTTTTGAATATGGATAATGATTGGCTGCCATGGAATTATGCACAACATTTACTAAAAATTTCATTTCTGAATAAAGTTTCAACCTTTACTTTTGTTTCATATCCAAGATCAAACATGATGCTAACTGAGAAACTCTAAGTAATCACTTCCAACTACTGATTTACATTCTTCAACTCATAACCAAATTTAATTCACACACCGAAGCTAATAAGCTAACAAGAAGCTTTTAGGATTAAATTCATTAATTTACAAAATTACTATCAAAAGTGTCAAAGATGATAAACTTCCCATTAGAAGAGAACTTGGCGAAAAAAACATCAAGAGATTTGTTGTCAATAAAAGTTTTCATGTTAGTTCTTTCCTTCGCATCCAAGATCTTCCCGAAACACCAACGATCCTTATCGGTTGAAATGTACGATTGTGGCCTGCAGATACCTGAACCATATTTTCAGGTTATTTTTCATCTTCTAATTCCAAAAAAATCTTTCATAGTGATTTTTCTATTCAAATACAAATTTTCAGGCTGTTTTTTATATTCTAACTCTAAGAAATATTCCATAGTGAATTCTTTATTCAAATCTAAGGCAAAATAACATCATGATAAATCGGTTCTTTTAAGAAGTGTTGACTGATCAGGTTTTAGTTTCGATATTCTGCAATATCGTGAGGACAAATTGATCTTTCAGAGATTTCAAGAGGTGTCGACCAACAACAAGAATTTGTGTCGATCACTTCTAAAGGCGGATCAAAATACGAACTTCGTATACTCTTCTCTAATCTCCAGATCCATTATGTTTATCACCTTTTACCATAATGTGGTCGGCGAAATGTCTTGGTTGAGTATAAGAAGTTGGTCAAATTATCAACTTCTTCTACTCTTCTCTAATCTCCAGAATCATTATGTTCATCTTTTTTTACCATAATATGATCGGCGAGCGTCTTTGGTTCAATTCGTTCCTCTTCTTATGCCAATCTTCAGGGAGCCTGTCCACCTTATCATCAAGCTCCACTTTATCATCAAGCACTGCCAGCAGCTGTAGGCATTAAAGCTTGTAGAATGAGAATTGATTCTACTTGTTAGGTATGTGGTGAAGGTTCTAAATTTACGAACCATTTATTGGTCACATGTCCTTAGGCTAGACTGCAAACTTCCCATTTCACCGGAATGGATTTCACACCTTGTCCAACTTTCAGAATATAGAATTCGTTCTTCGAACAAGTAGGAAAGATGAGCTCATGGTAGAAGGCACAAAAGTTTTGCCTTACCTATTATGGAGATTGTGGAAGAACCAGAATGATTTGATATAAGGGTATTTGAGTTGGTGAAATGGTAGATAAAGCTATCTTGGATCTCAATGAATGGTTAAAGGCTCAAGTCATTGATTCTCAGAAGGATCAACTCATCTTATATCCTTTTGATTTTGGCAGGAATAGATGGGTGCCACCAGAAGCATCTTGGCTTAAATATCACATAGGTGTGGCGTGGAACAACTCCTCCTTGGTTAATTGTGTATATTAGATTCTGAGGAATGAAGTTGGTGAGGTACTCCTACATAGTAAAAATTTGTTTGTTAATCTTAGTCAGGAAAAAAAAAAAGTTTGTTAATGTCAAATCGAGGTTGGAGGCTCATGGTAATAGATGGCTTTGGGGCATCGAAAGTATGGTGATATCTTGCATATTTATATGTTTTTAGCCTTCATATCTTGTGCATTTTGATCATATAGCTTAGAACTTAGTGTCTTTAGGATCCATATTGCATACATATGTCCCTATCAGGTGTTGGAGCATACTATGAGGTGATATGAAGTGTTTGAGAGTTTAAAAATCCAAAGAAGATGAAGAATGATGTTCAGCCAAGCAAATACTCACTTTGGACACGACTGGACCGGAATGGTCGAGACCGGAGTGATGAACCCGGGCGTGGAAGAAGCTGTGGGCGAAGACCGTGCAGGACTGGACCGGGAATAGTAACCCGGGCGTGCAGGCCTGGACCGGAATGCCTGGACCGGGAACAGTAACCCGGGCGGCTGCTGGACCGGAATGCCTGGACCGGGAAGAGTAACCCGGGCGGCTGCTGGACCGGAATGCCTGGACCGGGAAGAGTAACCCGGGCGACTGCTGGACCGTTTTGCTCAGACCGGGCCGGTTCGACCCAACTCGACTTTGGGTCATTTTTATCACATTTTGAAGACCAAAATTATCCTTATCCAAGGGGCACTCTAGTCTTTTATCCTATGTATCTCTCTTTACCCTAAACCTAAGTATAAATACTTTGTAATCTCTATTTTGGAGAGAGGATCTTATTTTCTCTTAAGAATCACAAAACCTCTTTTGGGTGGAAGTTCTTCCCTTTTGTTCTTGTGTTCTTGAGTGTTTATAATTTCATATCTTGCTTTCTTAAACATGATTAAGCTTGGAAACCTCATGGGTTCAAGAGTAATCATGGTGATTAGTGAGTAGATCCACTTTTGGATTCATGGGTTAGGGAGATTAAGGGTGATTAGGCTTGATCTAAGGTGTTTAGGTGTAGATCCTTCTTAATCCTTGCTAGTAGAGTGTTTTTAATGCTTCTTTAGAGCTGGCCTCTCTAAAGTTGAGTTCTAGACATTTCCCACCCACAAGGTGTTCGATGAAATGTCTGAACCAACTCTCCTAAGCTTTTAACATACTCTACCAAAGAGATTTGTTGTTAAAGGTGTTAAGATGGCTATTAGACTTGTCATTAATGATTGCTTCCTAAACATTCAACCAAAGAGATTTGATGCTTGAGTTTTGGAAGCAAATGAGCATTCATCTAGAGATAGAGTTTGTTTAGTCTTGTGTCTAGGTCTAAGGTAGATAGATTGATTGAAAGCTGGCACCTTAGTTTGAGTTTGATCACCCAAGGTCTAAGTCCCTTATCCCATGAGTCCTCTCATCTCATAATCAAAGAAAGTTTCTATCTTTATTGCTTTTTAGTATTGTTCTTAGCATAAAAACCATTCACTCAATCATTAGACTTAGATTAAGTATAGACTTGTATTCTCTTTGCTTTAAAATGAACTAGGAATGGATTGATATCTGAAGTACTACTTTGATTTGCATAATTGGACCTTTGAAAAGGCCTCTTATCAAATTGGCGCCGTTGCCAATCCTAGTTTGATTTTGACATTGAGATTTGGTCACTTGCTTGAGACTAAGTCATTTTTATTATTGTTGTTTGTGATATTGCTTCTTGCCTTCTTTCTTTCTTTGACTTTTCAGGTGTATGAACTTGAGGAGCAGAGGTTCATTAAGCCTTGTTTCCATTGTTGAAGACATTTCTGCACTTGAGAGGGATATTGTGAGAAGGAGAAGGGAAGAAGAGCAACAGGCTCACATTCAGAGGTTGGGTTTTGATATGGAGAACCTGCCTCAAGATAGAGCTGCTGAAGATGGTCAAGGAGCTGCCAACCTTGGACCAAGACATCCACAGCGCCAAGCTAGAGCAATTGGTGCCCATGATCAGCCTAACATCCATGGAAATAGGGCTGGCATTAGAGCACCAGCTGTGGAGAACAACAACTTTGAGATCAAGTCAAGCTTGATCAACATGATCCAAAGTAACAAGTACCATGGGCTTGCTTTGGAAGATCCTCTAGATCACTTGGACAACTTTGATCGGTTGTGTGGCACCATCAAGATTAATGGTGTTTCTGAAGATGCATTAAAGCTTAGGCTGTTTCCTTTCTCTTTGGGAGATAAAGCTCACACATGGGAGAAGGGTCTCTCAAGAGATAGCATCCGGACATGGGATGAGTGCAAAGAAGCCTTCCTCACCAAGTTCTTCTCTAACTCAAGAACTGCAAAGCTTAGGAATGAGATTTCAGGATTTCAACAAAAGAATCTTGAAGGTTTTAGTGAAGCATGGGAACGATTCAACAGCTACATTGCTCAGTGTCCTCATCATGGTTTCAGCAAGGAGAGCTTGCTTAGCACTTTTTACAGGGGAGTTCTACCATCTTGCAGAAACAGGCTTGACACAGCTAGCAATGGTTTCTTCTTGGGCAGAACCGAGCAAGATGCAGAGGAACTGGTGGAGAACATGGCAAAGAGTGATTCAGTCTACAATGAGGAGAATGATAGAGCCAACAGAGGAGATGATCAGCAAACAAGGAAAGACATCAAGTCCTTGCAAGAAAAGTTAGACTTGGTTCTTTCAAACCAAGCTAAGAAGGAGCAGGTTAGCTTTGTTGGTGATCCTAGTCAAGAGGTCCCTCCTAAGGTGAATGAGGTTGATGGTTTGGAAGGGCAAGAGGAGCTTTGCTTCATCAACAACAATGGTACTTGGTACAGGAAGGAACCTAACTTTCAGTACAACAAATACCAGCCTAGGCAAAACACACCTCCTAGTTTTGGGAACAACAACAATCTGTCCAATCAAGCTCAAGGAAACTCTTCTCAAGCTACAGCTCCTGATTCAAGTATGGAGTCAATGTTCAAGCAGATAATGGATGCTCAGTCTAGATTAGCAAAGGACATTGGTCATGAGTTCCAAACCGTGCACTCCAAGATTGATACTAGCTATACCGAGCTGAACAACAAGTTCCTACTACTTGCCTCTCGCTTTAATGCTTTGGAGAGTCAGGTCGCCTCTATGCCATCATCTTCCAAGAGCCCAATGGGATCACTACTAGGGAAACCAGATAAGAATCCCAAGGAGTCTTGCAATGTTGTCATCTCTACTACTTCTTCAAAGATTGAGCTGAGTGATCATGAGAAAGAGGTGGATGAAATTGAAAGACTTTTGCATGGAACAGAGATTGTAGCAACAGCTGAAGCACATATGGTGGATAAGGTTATGGAAAGGGTTCAGGTGCAAGTTGAAAGGAAAGTTGAAGCAACAAATCTGCAGAGAGCTGAGCCTAGGGCTGAGAAACAAGTTGAGAGGAGAGCTGACAACAAGCTGAAAGAGGTTAAGCTAGAAGAAGCCACTGAGGTTGAGCTGTCACCATATGAGGTCCCACTCCCATTTCCACAAAGGGTCCTCACCAAAGCTCAGAAGAAGGTTATCTCTAAGTTCAGGAAGGACCTAAGTGATGTTGGCGTCAAGCTTCCAGAGATCTCGGGTATGCGTGAGGCTCATGTCCAAATGCTGCTCATCCAGGACATTCTCACTCACAAAGAAGAAATAGCAGAGCTCCTGAACATCTCAACACTGCAGCTTGACCCACCAGTCCCTCCAAAGTCTCTTCCTAAGCTTGGACACCAAGGGATGTTCACTTTACCTTGCTCCCTTGGTCAGCTCACTCTTAAAGATGCTCTTGTTGATTCTGGTGCTAGTGTGAATGTAATCTCAATGGAGATGGTGAAGAGTATAGGGATTGAGAGTATGGAACCAGACAAGTCTTCACTACAGTTTGGGGATTCCTCTTCTACAACCCCACTTGGTATCATTAAAGACTTCCCTTTGAAGATTGGAGCATGCACCATTCCCATTGACCTCACTGTCCTTAACATGGCGACTGGGAAGAGAGTTCCTTTGGTCTTGGGCACACCTTTCCTCACAACAGTTGGAGCTTGCATTGACTTTCCCAACAAGAAGGTCACTCTTATGAATGTGAACAAAACTGTCTCCTACCCATTACAACCTCCATTGGATGCTGGCTATTGTGGGACAATCACTTTTGGCCAAGAAGCTGATAAGAAGCCCCAAGATGAAGTTGTTGTTTGTGAGACAAAAGGTCTCAATGGAGAGACTTCTCAAGAGTTGCGTGTTGCGCACTTGGAAAGTGCTAAAAAGGAGGGGATGAGTGGAACCTCAGAGGCCACTCATGGCAAGAAGAAGTTGCTGCAAGAAACTCATCCCCCATCTCTTGATATGATCTCACACACTCTCACTCTCCATCCAATGAAGCTCAAGGATGGTGTCATTGAGTACAAGCTCAGGTGTAAGGGCAAGTCAAGGCCATTCTCAAGTGCAAGAGCCATCATCAACCCTCAGCTCCAAGATGATCCACTCAAGCTTCAAGAACTCCTCTCTCAGGTCCTCACCATCACTCTTGAAGGTGGGAAGGACCCTCCTTCTCACTAACCAAAAGATGGAAAGTCAAGCTAGAGACTTAAAACAAGCTCACTTGGGAGGAAGTCCCATGACTATCCATGTACATATGTCTTTTGGATTTTCATTTAAAGACCCATGGAAGAAGGAAGGCGACCAGACTCTACTCCTTAGACACCAATACCTCTTCTCACGCTCCATAGAGGTACTCTTTCACCTTTTCTTGTATATACCATTTTCATTTGCATTTAGACTTTGTTTTGGTCATCTCTCTCCACTTTTCACACAAGAGACTGTGTGAATTAAGTGTGGGGTAGGTGCAAGTTGCTGATGATCTTGTGTTTCTTGTCATTAGCATGCATTATAGATAGTTATTTGCATATAAAAAAAAATTTAAAAATTTTGAAAAACACAAAAATAAGCATTTAGTTGCATCATTTGCATTTTAGGATTGAGTCTAGAAGCATTCATATAGGTTGCATTCATGCATAAGGGGATGATTTTACCTTGTAAATATGCTCATGCTAAGTTCTCATTTTGGCAACCTTTGTAATCATGACAATTAGATTGAGCATTCTCTTGATAGCTTGTAGACTTTGTGCCTTGAATTCTCTTCTTGAAACTCATTGCATTGTTTGAAACTCTCTCTTTGAAGATTGCTCCTGTCTTATTTAAACTCAATGTCTCTTGCTTATGGTCCTTTGTGTGCTGAGTCATGGCTTATACACACTTGAATTGTCTCATCCTTTTTGACCGATCTTTTTGACAATTTCAAGTGGTACTCCATACCTTGAACCCAAGCTTTCTTTCAAGCCATCATTGATTGTTGAGTGAGGCCTTTTTAGAAAGCTTTGCATGTGCATAATGTTGAGAGTATCGGGATCGACAATGCTTAGTCTCCATTCTAGCTAGATTAGACACACCTTTGTCTAGCATTTAGGATTGGGTGGTGAGTGTTGTTGACTTTATCTTTGGGAGTATGGTTTGGTTAAGAAAGAGAAGATTAAACTTTTAGAACTCTAAGAGTGATTATCTTGTCTCAAGGGATTATAATTTGTGATCCTTAGCTCAAAGCATTAA
>NC_079516.1:10423174-10431147 GCF_000801105.2 Raphanus sativus
GCTAGTAGAGTGTTTTTAATGCTTCTTTAGAGCTGGCCTCTCTAAAGTTGAGTTCTAGACATTTCCCACCCACAAGGTGTTCGATGAAATGTCTGAACCAACTCTCCTAAGCTTTTAACATACTCTACCAAAGAGATTTGTTGTTAAAGGTGTTAAGATGGCTATTAGACTTGTCATTAATGATTGCTTCCTAAACATTCAACCAAAGAGATTTGATGCTTGAGTTTTGGAAGCAAATGAGCATTCATCTAGAGATAGAGTTTGTTTAGTCTTGTGTCTAGGTCTAAGGTAGATAGATTGATTGAAAGCTGGCACCTTAGTTTGAGTTTGATCACCCAAGGTCTAAGTCCCTTATCCCATGAGTCCTCTCATCTCATAATCAAAGAAAGTTTCTATCTTTATTGCTTTTTAGTATTGTTCTTAGCATAAAAACCATTCACTCAATCATTAGACTTAGATTAAGTATAGACTTGTATTCTCTTTGCTTTAAAATGAACTAGGAATGGATTGATATCTGAAGTACTACTTTGATTTGCATAATTGGACCTTTGAAAAGGCCTCTTATCATATGGCTAGCCTTCGGTTCTCCAATATTGTTTTTTGTGTTGATGTCTCTAATTGATGGGAACAGTGTCTAGACCATCTGCGTGACCATTCTTTAAGTGGATTTCAAGTAAGATTTTGTACTCTCTTCAAGCTTTTGGACATTGGAAACTCGAATTGATTAACAGGGAGGCTAGTGTTCCGGCTAATCTCAATGCTAAAAGTGTAATTACCAATAATCTCTCTCATAGTATGTAGTAGAAGAAGCTACTCCCTCTGTTTCAAAATAAGTGAGTTTTGAGGTTTTTCCACGTTGATTAAGAAATTACAAACTTTTATTTTATTTTTCTCGTTTACCTAAAAATAATAATGATTAAAATAAATTCAACCAATAAACAATTATATTATAGAATATAAATAATTAAAAATATCAAAATACATTTATTTTTTACCTAGAAACTTGAAAACATCACTTAAAATGAAATAAAAAATTTTCCCTGAAACTCTACTTAAAGTGGGACTGAGGGAATATATCCTTTCTGGTTGTCTTCATTTTTTTGTTAAGGTAGCTATTTGTTTCTGTTTGAGTCTTTTGATGTTCGATTGAGATTGATTCTTGTATTCGTTTATCCTTGTTTTGGTCTATTATAAGGTTTGTATATTTGGTGGTGATTAATAAGAAATGAAAGTTCAGTTAAAAAGAAAAAACAATGGAAATGACCTTTGATTTATGTCGATATATGCATAACAGGTTTACACGTTTGTCTGTCTATAATAAACTTTAAGACAATTAGTTATTCCTTCTTGGTCTGTATATATCAATTCGTTAGGTCCTTTTCACAGTTTTTCATATCCTTTTATTATGTCTATATATATGCTATCTTCTTTAATTTTTGTCCTTCTGAAAAGATTGATGAGCCTATATTATTTTCGTCGACGACTGATATAATAACAAAACTAAACTACAAAAAGCCACTCTAGATGTATTTTCCTCGATCACGAATTATGAATAACTCAACTGTATTTACCAAAAAAAAAACTGTATATACCATTTTGTGGGTTAAATAAATTTCTTATAATAAACCAAAATCTATATCTATAATATTATTTGTAAAGTGATTTTTCGCAACGGACCTCTCACGTTAAAAGTTAGAGCGGCTAAATACATTACTACCCTTAATGAATAATAATATTTTAATTATAATTAAACCATAAATTAAAAAACGAATTTCAGTAAATTTTTAGTTATCATTATCTAAAAATAGCTTTTATTGTGTTTATCTAAGAAAATAGTTAACAACATATTAAAAAAAAAGATAAACGCTTAATAAATAATTTGATTTCTTATTTATAATCAAACATAAATTTAAAAAGAATTTTAGTGATTTGATAAATAATTATCTAAAATATTTATACTGTGTTATCTAAAATATTATCATTATCCAGTATATTTATATTTTGTTATAAAGTCTTTATTAACCTTGAATGTATAATTAAGTTAATTACATATAGTTAAAATGAACTTTAGTGGTTTAATCATTATTATTATATCAAAGTAGTTTATATTGTGCTATCCAAATAATAATCTTACATAATTTTATTAAAAAGATAAGTTCTCTATATATTATTTAATTCCCAACAGAGCTCTCATGTTAAAAGTTAGACGGCTAAATACATTACTACCCTTAATGAATAATTATAATTTTTAATATATAATTAACCAAAAATTAAAAAACGAATTTCAGTAAATTTTTAGTTATCATTATCTAAAAATAGCTTTTATTGTGTTTATCTAGAAAAATAGTTAACAACATATTAAAAAAAAAAGATAAACGCTTAATAAATAATTTGATTTCTTAGTTTATAATTAACATAAATTTAAAAGAATTTTAGTGATTTGATAAACTAATTATCTAAAATAATTATACTGTGTTATCAAATATTATCATTATCCAGTATAGTTTATATTTTGTTATAAAAGTCTTTATTAACCTTGAATGTATAATTAAGTTAATTACATATAGTTAAAATGAACTTTAGTGGTTTAATCATTATTATTATATCAAAGTAGTTTATATTGTGCTATCCAAATAATAATCTTACATAATTTTTATTAAAAAAGATAAGTTTCTCTATATATTATTTAATTATTATTAATATATTGAACGAATGAACAGTAATTTATCATCATAGTATTTCAATTTAATAATATATTAATTTATAAATATTTGAAAATTATTTAATCCGCTATTCGGACAAACACCTAAAAATAATAAATAATCAATTATTTGATGGTAGTATCTTGATTTTTTGATGGTAGTATCTTGATTATTACCCATATGTTATTATTTGAGAATTGATTTTTCGCAAAAAAAAATTCAAATTAAAAGTTAGAGTTATTAAGATCATTTACATTCTTAATGATAAAATATATAACTTAACTAAAATTAAAAAGAATTTAATTTATTTGATTAAAATATAAAACTATACTTTAAATAAAAAGATATTTTTTTATGTATTGTATTGTTATCTAAAAAATCTTTTAATAAAAAGTTTTTTATGAAAAACATAAAATATATAACTAAATATTAATCCAGTAAAAATTTAAATTTATATAAATATAAAGAGGATATTGAGTAACTTTAAGATTTATTTCTATATAATATATATAGTGTACAAAGACATGTTCAAAAAAGTTATAATATTTAAAAAATCAAATGGAAATCAAAATAATAAATTATTCTTTTGATTAGTAATATATATATATATATATATATTAATAAATATTTTTAAAATATTTAAGCCCGCATGTGCGGGCACAACACTTAGTATATAAATCAGAAAGCTTAGTTGCTAATACTAAATAAAAAAACCCACCAAAGTGTACATGTAAATAATTCATTTAACAAAACCTTTATATACTTTAATGGGATTTTTATTAAGGAATTGAAATGGTATTTTACTGATCATCTTTACGTCTAAAACAGAAACACTGGAAAAGAAAAAATTTTCAATTGTCAACTCGCCAGCTTGCTGTTTTGTTTTTTATCTCAAAAAGAAATTACTGGTGAATTCGTCGGTGAAGAGATGAGGATGAGGCCATTGAAGCATAGGTCCCACTTATGATGTAATACCGTGAAACGCGGCGAAGTGGATAATCAGTGGGGTCCATTATCGCCACAGCACCACAAGTCACCAACGAGGTTTTTCTTCTTACTGCGTGGCGGCCACATGCCCTTCCAGTTCCAGTCTAAAGATATTTTTATTCGCAATATTTCAAATTAGATACTGCTTAAAATTTGGGAAAATTTAGAGAAATATACTCACATAATATTATAATTAGATGTGTTTCTCTCATATACGGACATAATTTTTTTCAAATATTTATTTTATTAATTTAAAAATCATCCTCACAATTATTATTTATATTATTAATTAATATTATTAATATAAATTTTTTAAAATATATAATAAATTCGTTAATAATAGTAAAAATATAGATAAACTGTTTTATATCTTATTTTAAATTAAATAATATAAATAATTATTTTAAGATAACAACACTAATCTATTATTTATATTTTCCAAAATTTTAAATAAATTAAATTATTTATATATGAAAAATTTATCATTAAAATATATATACTTATTATTGTATTAAAATTTTCAAAACCCTAAATATTAAAAATATTTTAGAAAATATTTTTATACAAATATTTTGTTTGATTAATAATTAACTATAAATTGTTTTATATCTTATTTTTTAATTTTATAATAGAAACAATTATTTTAGATAACAACACAAAATATAAGAATTATCTTATTTCAAATAATTAATATTATTAATATAAATTCGTTTTTAATTATATAATAGATTTGTATAGTTATAGATAAACTGTTTATTATCTTATTTTTAATTTTTTTAACATAAATATTTATTTTAGATAACAACACAATATATAAGATTTGTCTTATTAAAAAAACATTAATATGATTACTATAAATTCTTTTATTATATATAAAAATTTATTAATGATATCATTTTAACTGTTAACTTTTAATATGGAGTTCCGTTGCGAAAAACCAGAAAATATTTTTTATACAAAATGTTCTTGTATGATTAATATTTAATTATAAAATATTTTATATCTTAATTTGTTTACTTTTATAATAGAAACATTATTAAGATAAAAACAAAAAATATATAAGAATTAAGTTATTTAAAAATAATTAATATTATTAATATAATTCGTAAATAATATATATATATATATATATAATATATATATAAACTGTTTTATATCTTATTTTTAACCTTTATGATAGAAATAAGTATTATAAGATAACAACATAATTATAAGACTTATCTTTTCTTTTAAAATAATATGATTAAAATAAAATTTGTTTTATTATATAAAAAATTTATTAAAGATATCATTGACTTTAACCGCTCTAACTTTTAACGTAGAGTTTCGTTGCGAAAAATCACTTTTCAAATATAGTATAGAGTTTAAAACTATATCATTGATTAAGTTTTGGAAAATACACACACACACACATATATATATATATAATATATATTTAGATTTCTATTCTATTTTATATTTAAGATAACAATTAAAAAAGAAAATATTTTTCTAAAAGATAATCTTTATCTACATAGTATCTTTTAATATATCTTAAATTTCTTTCTTCTTTAGTTTCAAAGGTTCTTCCTCTGATCTCAATAAAGAGGTTTGTTGATTCACAATCGTTTTTAGTTTCTACTTCTGTTTTCTAGCTTACTCTGGAAATAGTTCTATTTTTTAACTGTTAGAATATCATGTTGCATGTCATTTTTATAAAGAATGAATATTTTATAGAGAATTCAACAAACATGACTTATTTTATATAAAGTTTAAAAATAATATAAAATCTTTATAAATGTTATGATAAAATCAAAATAAATCATAATTGTTTATTTTATAGTATTTTGTTATTGTAAAATTTTAAATGGTAAAATAACATATCTACTCAACAGTCTTATAATATACTTTTTCATAAATTTCAAATCTAAACTATTAAATTGAAGTACATTTTGTATTTAACTCTAAGTTTTCCACAATAATTACTATCACATGCCATTGAGTAATATTTTTATTTTTAAAATAAATCAAATCGAGAATAATAAAACGTATTTTAAGAGAATCTGTTAACAATAAATTTGTTTTCCTAGCGCTTCTTCTTTCCTATAACGATATCCATTCAAACCGAACAACTATATTTCTATTTATTGTATTTAACCAGTTATCATAGCAATTGTATTTGTAGAAATTAACTGACGTCTAATGGTTTGCAATTATACGATAAGATGCATCTCTTTTTTTTCTAACTTTCGGTAACAATTTAATAAATTATCTGAAGCATTTGATAGGTCATTATTATACAGGTTTAGATTCATCCCCATATATTAAATTAAAAGAAATACTGAGTTTAGATCTTGAGGGGAAAATGTTGCACTGGAGTATTAAACTATATAAGACCAGTGGCCACATTTTACTTTTGAAAAATGTTGCATAGTCATTAAATCTAACATTAATTATATATATATATACTATGACCTATACTGTAATTTAGTTAATGACTATAATAAAATCCACAATACTTATAATTAATTATTTCTTATTTAATTACAAAAAGAAATTTATTTGTGACAAAGAAAATTACTAAAGGAATTTATGAATATAGTGTGTATAAAAATATCTTTCAGCCTTTTAAAAACAAAAATTAATATAAATCATGAACACAAAATTAACATATAAATTAAATTTCTTTAACATATAAGAAAAAGTTACAAAGAAACGAGTGTATGGACTTATGATTATGAAGAAACGAGCATACACATGTAATTACGAAAAAACGAACGTATATGGGGTCAACTTTAAATTGCTATCATTTTATAAAAATATATTTTGATTAAAATTTATACACAAATATGATTACAAAAAATAGAAATATGCTTACAATGAAAGACACAAATCTAATTTATTAAAACTGAATTACATTTAGTATCTAGCCGTAATTTTTTCTTAGTATTTACAAATCCATGCCATTATTTAAACCATTTTTAACACTTAAATTAAACCATCAAAAATTAACCAACCATTACGTCCATACCACCACAAATAAAGCAACGGCTTTAACAACTTTAAAAAAACTACATCAATTTAATAATTCTGTCAATTTTAACAAACCATAAAATAATCACCAAACAAGACAACTCACATTCATCACAAATCAATTTGTCCCAGTCTACTCGGGTTAGACAGACCTTGAATTTGCAAAAATCTTACATGATATATCTTCCCATTAATCACAGATATATTTATCTACATATTAACTATCCAAATATAATTTATTTAGATACCTAATAGGAATACTTATTAAATTAGTATATTACAATCTATTCTCTTTAACAAAATAGTTCATATGTAACTCTAAATTCTGATATATGAACCAAATTTAAAATAATAACCAAATGACCCAATTCAATAATTTAAATTATTAGCTAATTATTTAAAAAAACTCTACTTATTTTTAATGTTTCTATCTTTTTTTTTCTTTTAACTAAACATGTATTTATTTTAGAAAATCTCAATATCAAATATGAACCTTATATACAACTTTAATTTAAAATATATTATATTTTAATAAAAGACAGTAAACCATAGAAAGATAAACACAAACTTCTAATTTATAAAGTTCAGTAACAGAAACAAATGTTAAAACTGAAGAATTATAAATATATAACAAAAACTATACCCGCACGGGTGTGCGGGTCAAAACTCTAGTTTATATATTAAAGGGGGTTTTCAATCCGGTAAAACCGAACCAATTAAAATTGAACCAAACCGAAATAGAGGATGTCGTTTGATTTGTTAATACCTACCAAATTGATGTCATTTTGAACAAACTGCAGTATATGGTTATGGTTTGGTAGATAAACCGATCAAATCGAATAAACTGATTAATTAAAAAATAGTAATATAGTTATATGTAAATTATATAAGATAATTAAGAATATATGCATTATTTATTTTATTGATATGATCTCCATATTTAAAATGTTGATTTTAGTAATTTAATATTTCATCTTAAGTTACAAGTTATGATTCCTTTTTTATTAAATTAAACATTATTTTTACCTTTTTGATAACAAATATGTGTAATAATATTTATTTATTTATAATATTATAGATTACTAATTGTAATTATTTTTAATTCTAAGAAACTATTATAATTATGAACTTAATATGTTTACTAATTATTTTAAATAGTAAAAGAAAAAAGAAAAAAGAATAGGCTATTTAAAAATGAAAATATCTTCATGTTATATAAAACCCGATATCTAATCATATAAAGTAAAGTTTATAAAATACTTAAAGATAAAT